>NC_142774.1:3577500-3877500 GCF_988280905.1 Pimephales promelas
AGATCGCAGCCGTCGGGAAGCGCGCCGATCCTCAAAGCCTGCACTGCTACGGCAAGAGTAACGCGCCCGAGTGCCGGCGCTTCTCCATCCCGCGAGCGTTCAACGCTAGTCTGGGACGGGCAGCAGGGGGCGCCCTCACGCCAGGAGCCAACGGCGAGGACGGCATCGTGCAACTGCTCTTCCAAGTGGAGCCAAATCCATTCCCGTTTAATTATGTCCCCAATCACACCGTGTCCACAGAGGTGGCGTCCATGGAGTTTCGCACGGTGAACGGCACGCAGATTCCCATCTCGGATCTGGACGAGAGCCAGGCCATAACGGTCACCGTTAATAACGGAAGCGCGGCCGGGCTGGACGCTAACGGATTGGAGGCCATCTTGGCGCCGGCGGGAGCCGAGAACGTCAGTCACTGCAGTTCGGTCATCGTGAGGGTGAGCACGGGGAACGCCAACAGACAGGCGGGAATCTACGTCCAACTCAACTTCACCGTACTGGACGGTAAGATGCCTGACACAAGGGGGCGCCACTGAGAGGAACAACAGCTTGCACAAATATATATATATATATATATTATACTGAATGAGAAAATATAAAAGTGTGATATTATAAAGTTGCCTGACACAAGGGGGCGCCACTGAGAGTAGACAAATAGTGTCGCAAGCCAAAACATATTAAACTGTATGAGAACATATATAAGTGTAATATTATAAGGGCAACATGTTGACCACAAAATTAAAAATTGGCTTTTATATGGTCATCGTGCGTAAGAAAGTTGTTAAAATATTGTCTGATTACTAAATATGTAATACTTTTCATAAAGATGATGCTTACACCTAGAAAAAAAGTGCTAGATTAAAATCATCATAATTAATTTCATGTTATCTGATCAGCTGAACCAGAAATGAACATTACATTTCGTCAATGTGAAGTGCGCGAAAAATCATTTTAAACATATTTCATAATATTTGATTAATAAAACAGTGTTATTTTAGGATTATTTGTGTAAGGAATTATTTGTGTTTATTAATATTTTTAATTGGATTTTATTTCGATGTTTTCATTTTAATCGTAGTTGAAGTTTAAGTCATTTTGCTTTGTGCTTTTGTCATTTTTATTTGTTTTTTTAACATTTCTATTTCATTCTATTTCGGGTTTAATAATTTTAGTACTTGAATTTAAACTTAAGTTAGTTGCCAAGGCAATTTTTCTCTTCGTTTAATTGGAAGTTTTTCACCTTTTTATTTTATTGTAGCTTTAATCAATTAATTAATTTTTACTTTAGCTTTATTTCAGTTATCGAAAATTACTTTTAATGGTTTTTTTTTTTAAAGCCCTGTTTTGGCTGAACTAACGTGACTACGCGACTAGTTAACACAGCAGCACATGCTCAGTGTTTATTAATGTGTGTGTGCCAACATTGTAAAAATCAACTTTATCTCTTTATCCCTGCAGGATATATATATATATATCATATATATCAATAATATATATCATATTCAGGGAGTTTAATTTTTCCTATATTCTTCCTATATACCCATTTGTGTCTCTAACACCCATTTCCATTCATCCCGTGACCGTCGTCTTCAGATTCTCCAGAAACGTGGGAATTGGATCCATCGATCACGGCCTATCTACACACTTCTGAGTGGCCCAATGAATACAACAGCACTGACAGGAAACGCATCACGCTCAATATGACGCGGGGGCCAGACCTGGACCACCGACAGTACACTTTCTTCCTGTCTCCAGAGTAAGAGACGTCAGCGTTTAAAGCTTTTAAGCAGACACTTGTGATGTGTTGATGTCTGAGAAATCCTGGAAGTGCATGTTAATGAAAGCCGTTCATCTGTAATTAATGATGAGTTTGCATGCGGGCGGCTCTTTAGTTTGCCAACAGCCCTTTACCGAGTGACTCATTCATTATGTCACCAATGGAGATTAGCGTTTCACAAAACACAAGTCAGATTTCAATCTCTATCCATTTTGTTTAGTCGCATCTTTGATTTCCAGCCAATAAATGAACAGCATTTGCGATGATGATGCACAAGCTAGTCACCGTCGTTGTGATTTCTCCTTAGATGGTACGACACCACGCGCGAGCACTTCATAAACGTGTCCACGGGCTGCGGCGCGGGTGACCCGGCTCTGATCCGGCTGGAGGTGGCTGTGTTCACGTCTCTGTGCCAGTATTTCAGCGAGAGTGCGGGACAGTGGCGCACGGACGGGATGGTTCCTCTCCCCGACACCAGCGTGGGCCGAGCCGTGTGTCGCACGCGTCACCTCACCGCGTTCGCCGCCAGCCTGTTCGTCCCGCCCGACGCCGTCTCCTTCATCATTCCCGTGAGAGTCACAACTCAACACGACACACACTTTGGTTTCCTCGATATTATTACTAATTATGATTTAAAAATGAATCATTATTTTAGAAATTAACCATTTTAAAGCAAACCTTCCCTTCTCTCCAGAAATAGTAGTAATGATACTTTCAAATAGTTTAAAATATGTTAAATGTTGACTATATATATATATATATATATATATAATATTTTATTAGTAATAATGATTCTTTAAAATGTTTTTTCTCAAGTTTGATATATACAAATATATTTCTATTTTCAACTTATTATATATTTGTATATATTTAACTTATTAACTAATTATATATATAATTTATTTGAATAAAAATTATCACGCTCAATATAAGTGTGATAATACTTTATTATATTATGTTATGTTATGTATTATACTATATATATATATATATAACAAAAAGGCTAATTTTAAAAAGATTATTTTATGAGAAAATATAACAATATAATATAAATAATATATATAAAACTATTAATATATATATATATATATTAATAGTTTTATATATATTATTTAAAAATATAACAATATAATATAAATAATATATATAAAACTATTAATATATATATATATATATATTAATAGTTTTATATATATTATTTATATTATATTGTTATATTTTCTCATAAAATAATCTTTTTAAAATTAGCCTTTTTGTTCTGAAATATTAATAAGTAGTATTTAAAATGTATGTTTTTATATTTCTGTTTTTGCAAATTTGAAATATATTTATATATATATATATATATATATATATATATATATATATATATATATATATATATTATTTTAAATTCATTTGATATATTTTCATTTTCAAAATTTTTTTCAAAAATATTATATTATATTATATTTGCCACAATGTCTTCATTTTGGGGCTTACATTTATAGGAGTAATACTACTATTTAATATATTAATTTAAAAGATATGATATTTTTATCAAATCTGTCTGGACATAATAAGTAGTGATTCCTTGAGAGTAAAAAAAATAGTTATATTATATTATATTTTGAGAGCTGCTGGTTTCAGTAAGTCAGTAAGTACTAACTCAGTGTGGTGTGTGTCAGGAGCGCTCAGTGACTCGTAGTCTGGTGGTGGTGCTGGTGTGTGTGATCGGACTGCTGTGTTACGCTGTGGCCGGAGCTATACTGCGGAAGCTGGATCAGATGGACCTGAGACGGGCCTCTGTGGTGCCGCTGTGTGGGAAGGACGGTCTCTACAAGTACGAGATCCAGGTCAAGACCGGCTGGGCCTACGGAGCAGGTGAGATCAGGAGCGCAAGTGAAGGTTAACATGAATCAAAAATGAAAATGAATCCAATAATTGAATCATTGAGTCATTGAGTCATTTGTCCCGATTTAAAAACAAAAAGATTGATTCAATCAAATTAATTAATTATTTCAAATAGACATTTTCCAGAACCTCTAGTATTTTGTCAGCATTACAGTATTTGTAATGTTATACTAGTATTCACATGTTATTTTGTTCAGAACCGTGATCTCTGTTTGAAACGCTGCCGGTTGTGTTGATTGAGATGCCTGGAGTGTCAGTGTTTGATCTCAGTGTGTTCACCCCCGGTCCAGGCACCACGGCTCACGTTGGCATCAGTCTTCACGGCAGCGAGAGTCGCAGTGGGCACAGACACCTGGACAGCGTCGGCGCGTTCGCTCGGAACAGTCTGGACATCTTCCACATCGCCACAGACGCCAGCCTGGCCAGCGTGCTCAAGATCCGAGTCTGGCACGACAACAAAGGTACCTAATCGGGCCGGCAGAGCGGCCATAAACAACATTTCCCATGTGGAACGGGACTAGGGTTGTCAACCGTCCCGAATTAGCCGGGACGTCCCGTATTCTATAAATGCCTTATTTTATACTTCTGTATAACAGTTTTATCTAATAACATATTAGACAGGAGAATGCGAGCACTGTGTTTTCTCAGCTCGTCAAAATAAAGGTCCACCTCGCCGTCAAAATAAAAGTCACATCGACAAGCGTGGCTTACCTCACTTCAGAGTTCCTACTGGCGGTGCGAATGAAACCAGGAGAACGTTCCTATGGGAACCATTAGTTTGTTGAAGAAATCAACTAGCTAGTCACGACGGTTTCCCAAAACGTAATCGTTCAACCGTGTTGGTTAATGATGTCACACTGGTGCTGGAGGGATAACTTCTTTTAATGAATTAATGCGAGATGTTTTGCTGTAAATGACGGTCATAAACGGTTGTTTTGCTTTATTTCCAGATTCAAACATAAGCTCGATCTTACGCACTAGAGCTCGTTCAAACACTCTTCAATAGCGACTCTTTAAATCTCTGAACAAACTAAAGGAGGTAAAAGACATTTGTGTGTATTCTAAATAAAAGACACAGATTGTAATGAATGTTCAAGATCAGGATTTATTGAGTTAGGCAAACATGAAACGGCTTCTAAGCACGGCTCGAGATCTGTCGCTCAAACACACAACTCTGCGAATGTTCGTTAGAACCATGGTTTTGGTAAACACCGAATTAATGAGCTGCTGATAACGACGGGAATTTGACCATAGTTGGCTAGCGATGCTTTCGGGAAACACACCCCTGGTGGCCCGTTCCCAGAAGTCTCCGCTTCTCTCCCTCTGTCTCAGGTCTGTCTCCCGCTTGGCTGCTCCAGTATGTCCTGGTGAAGGACTTGCAGACGGGCAGCAGTTACTTCTTCCTGGTCGAAGAATGGCTCTCGGTCGACAACGAGAAAACGGACGGCCAGGTGGAGATAGAGGTGGAAGCCTCCGGTAAAGTCCCGCCTCCCCTGATAAAACACTGATTGTGATTGGTTGCTGCTGGAATTATGAATATTCAGAGAAACAATAACGGCGAAGAACAACTTCTGCTTACAGAAGTGGAAATGAAATCCTTTTAATTCCACTGTTTGCTCGTAATGTTTGCAAACATTAGTGATATTAAGTAATGCACGACTACTCCTAATAAGAACTATTATATTACATTAGTAGTTTTAATAGAAAGTAAGCCTAAAGCTTCATAACATACAGGATAACATGCAGGATACAATTAGGTGAAAATTGTTAGTTTTCATCTAAATTAATTTCACTGAGTTATATATGTGCATGTATTTTATATATGTGTATTATCATTTATTTATATGTTTTATATAATTATATGAATATATATTATAGTCAATGATGTATAATTATTTTTTAATATTTTTTTTTAAATAAAATGTTGATGATAAATAATGCCAGTATGGGTTTTTAGGGTGAAAAATGGAAAGTAAAGCTTTGTATTTGTTATAATTGGTTAAAAAAAAAGATGTTTTATTTTATTTGAAAAACAATCTTGGATATTATGATGTAACTTAAAAAAATATTACTTGAGAAAATACAACTCTTTAGTCATAATAAATAATTGAATTAAATTGTGCTTTATTTGAAATGTGTTACTCCTAACACTGGTCGGTGAGAGAGGACTGTTAGTTAGTTAGTTAATTAGTTAGTTGGTTGGATGGTTAGTTGGTTAGGTATTCAGATTTAGATTCTTTTGTTAGTCCTCAAGGGGCAATTCAGTTAGTTAGTTAGTTAGTTAGTTAGTTAGTTAGTTGGGTGGTTGGTTGGTTGGTCGGTTAGTTAGTTAGTTGGATGGTTTGTTGGTTGGATGGTTAGTTCATTATTTGGTTGGTTGGTTGGTTAATTATTTGGATGGTTAGTTGGTTAATTATTTGGATGGTTAGTTGGTTGGTTGGTTGGTTAGTTACTCAGATTTAGATTCCTTTGTTAGTCCCCAAGGGGCAATTCAGTTAGTTAGTTAGTTAGTTAGTTGGGTGGTTGGTTGTTTGGTTGGTTAGTTAGTTAGTTATTCAGATTTAGATTCCTTTGTTAGTCCCCAAAGGGCAATTCAGTTAGTTAGTTATTTGGGTGGTTGGTTGGTTGGTTAGTTAGTTAATTATTTGGATGGTTTGTTGGTTGGATAGTTAGTTAGTTAGTTAGTTAGTTAGTTGGTTGGTTGGTTGGTTGGTTAGTTATTCAGATTTAAATACATTTATTAGTCCCCAATGGGCAATTCAGTTAGTTAGTTATTTGGGTGGTTGGTTGGTTAGTTAGTTCATTATTTGGATGGTTTGTTGGTTGGATGGTTAGTTAGTTAGTTAGTTAGTTGGTTGGTTGGTTAGTTATTCAGATTCAAATACATTTATTAGTCCCCAATGGGCAATTCAGTTAATTAGTTAGTTAGGTAGGAAGGTAGGTAGGTAGGTAGTATGATAACTAGCTCAAACTACTGTTAACGACATATGGTTGTTGTGTTTTCAAATCTTTCGTTATGCATCATGTTCCATTAACACAGGAATGATGGCAAAATGAACCTCACAGCAGTGTCGACTGATAACCTGTGCTGTAACCGACCCCGTCATCAGATGGTATTTACACAGCTTCCTGTAGTCTGACCTCTGTGTGTGTGGTGTGTTTGGTGTGTTCAGAGGAGGCGGAGCTCCGCCAATGGCCGCGGCTGCTGTCCTGGGAGCTGCAGAGAGCGGTGTGTGAGAGTCACCTGTGGCTGTCTCTCTGGGAACGGCCCCCGAGGAGCCCCTTCACCCGTCTCCAGCGGCTCACCTGTGGCTCGCTGCTCATGCACCTCTGCATGCTGGCCAACGCCGTGTGGTACGGCACCGTCGCTTACGGGCACAGGTGAAACACACTGGCATTCACACGCATTAATGTGCAGACGCACACCGCTGTTCAAATGTTTTGGATCGATACGATTTTTAATGGTTTTGAAAGAAGTCTCTCATCTGCTCACCAAGATTAAAAACACACAAAATCAGTAATATTGTGAAATATTATTACAATTTAAAATAATTGTTTTAAATTACATCTTAAAATATCTAAAAATCCAAACCAATTATTTTAAACCAATTTTTTTTTTTTTTTTTTTTTTTTACAGAAAAGACTTCTTTCAAAAACTTTACAAATCTTACCGAACCAAAACCTTTAATGGCAGTGTGCATGCTACAGTAGTGATATGTCCACTACTGGTCAAACATCTGTAATATTAGCGTGCTCACTGAACAGAGACATCTCTCAAAAACACAATAGTTCCAGACTCTTGTTGTGATGAAGTGTGTGCATGTGTGCCTCAGCTCTACGCCGGTGTCTCATCTGGTCTCGGTGAATGTGGAGACTGTGTGGGCTGGGCTTGTGAGCTGTCTCCTGGTGTACCCTGTGTACCTGCTCGTCTTCTGCCTCTTCAGACTCAGCCGCAGTAAGGTGAGACACACACAACCTTCTCTGAAAACATTCTTAGACAGTACAGGCCCTTGCACACCGAGTCCGAAATTCGCGTCTGAAATTTTACGACGTTAAAATATAAATACGACCTCGCGTTATGTCAATCACGCTTGCACACTGCCTCCGAAACTTTTATCCGTCATAAAATAAATCGAATCGGGTTCGATTTTCTGCGTTTTTCGTATCCGTAGAAAGCAGTTTGAATGGTGTTTTGACAATTCAGAGCGACCGAATCACGAATAAGAAAAATCACATACGAAAATGTCGGACTCAGTGTGCAAGGGCCTTACCTCTACATTATCTTAATCTGTACCTCTGTACAGATCAAAACGTTATCAAAATGATTCCAGTTCACATGGAAACGCGGAAACGACTAAAAATTCTGTCGTTTAGCGCCCCCTGGAGTTCATAACTAATGGTCTCTGCAATGGAAGTGAATCAATCAAAACTAACTTTATCCTAATGCTGCTGTAAAGCCAAAACGATCTCTGTTACTGTCATTTCCTGTTTGAAACTATCTATATTGTTCAACGCGCTGTATAAATGGGACATTAAACGCTCGGTCTCTCTCCAGGTGTCTGTGGAGCAGCTTCCTCCTCAGGTGGACCAGGAGTCTCTGGAGATCGACGACTTCCTGGATAACTCGCTGACAGGAAGCTCTTTCCTGATGCTGAATGGGATTCCTGGAGAGGTATGTTGATTTGGCTGAAGATGTTCATCTTCGCTGGTTCACAAACTGAAGTGATGTGACGTGAAGGCCAAGTTGAGGAACCCATTTGTCCTCTGTATTTAACCCTTCCAAGTTAGGAGTAGTGAAAACACACACACACACACACACCCGGCGCAGTGAAACATATAAACCAGTCAAGGCACTTAGCATTACTATAACTTTTTATTTATTTGTATAGTTGTTTTATAGGTATTTATATGTTTGCTAATACATTCATTTCATTAATTTATTTATTTGTATTAAAAAAGGGTTTTTTCTATTTATTTATTATAAAGTATGATTATATTTGTTTATTAATTGATTTAGTTTTAGTGCTGTCAAATCGATTAATCACGATTAATCGCATCTAACATAAAAGTTTGTAAATATACAATATATGTAAACACACATACTGTATATATTATATACACACAAACTTTATTGTTAGATTTGATTAATCAATTTTTACAGCACTTTTTATTTTATGTGAAGTGTTTTTATATTTGGACATTTATCCGTTTTTTAAATAAAATTATGAATTTATTTTATAAGAATTATTTTTATATTTGTTATTTCATTTATTTATTTATTTATTTCGATTTGTTTATTGTTATAAAAATGTATTTTTTGGGATTTGTTCATTTTTATTTATTTATTTTATAAAACGTATTTTTATTTAATTATTTTCGTGTTTGTTTAAAAGTTATCTTTCTATATTCTATATGTATAATTTTCTATAATATAAATTCTACAATATAACTATAATATTCTATATTTTATCATATATCTTGATCATATAATAGTCTACTGTACAATAGTTATGTACTGTAGAGTGTATGCTCTATAGATCACTGATTGATGATTCTCATTAGAATCTCATTGTAGTAATTAGAATCATTCCGACTCGACAGAGTGATTATAATAATTGTTACGATGTCACATCCTGGCGTAGATCTCGCCGCCTCTGTGAGACTGACTGAGGTATAACACTGCTGAAGAGTTTGATGCACGTCTATTTTTTATTCAAAGGGAAAATATAATATGATTATTTTTTTCATTCTGACCGAGACCCAGATGCTTTTCTCTCACACCGTCCATGAGGTGCACATTGAAATGCGTATCAGACTGCACTTTATTTGCAAATGAACACAGAAGCCGAGAGAAACCTTCACGGAGACCTTCTCGTCATGTTTCTCTAAGTCATAGCTGTTTAATTCTACTTCTCTCTGGTGCTCTACGAGGAAAAACTAGATCTTATGGTTAGGAAATAAATGTGTGCATTTTGAAAGGTGTTTTTTGTCATCTTCATAGTCTTAATTTAGATTAAACTGTGAAGTACATCAGTATGAGCTCAGATGCTGAGTCTATTGTGTTCCTGCAGAAGAATAACTCTCTCTCTCTCTCTCTCTCTCACACACACACACACACACACACTGCAGACGTACTCAGAAGAGACCAACATTGACTTGCCGACTCCTTCCACTAAGAGGTAAGCATGAGGTCATCAGGTCGCCATGGTTACCGACACACACACACTTAAACTCAGCTCATTAAACCCAGACCTGCAGAATGCTAAAACATCCTTTACATCCGACCAGGGTTATTATAGTTATCTGAAGCTGAAACTGAAACATTTCTGTTGCTTGAAATAAAGTAAACGAAATAAAATATCAAGAAAATATGAATAATATTTTACAAATAATATTAATATAACACTGGGTGTTACTTTATGAATAAATAAACTGATGTTGAATAATGTATAATTTGTGTTTTGTTTTTTCATATATTTAAATATTTTAACAATGTTGAATAATGCATAGGTGGTGTGGGTAAAAGTGTATCAAAAAACAGAAAAAACAACAACTGAGTGGCTAAATAAACGATTTTAATAAATGAGAATGAAATCCTAAGCAAATGAAAACCGAATCAGTGATCTAGTGAGCGAATGAATCAAAAAGTGAATGAATTAATGACTTTAAGTGAATCAAAGAGTCAATGAATGACTGAACGAGTCAGTGTGAATGAATCAGTGTGACTGAGCGATTCATTGTGAGTCAATACAAGAGATTATGAACAACTGAATCAGTGAATCAAATACTGAGTGAGTGTGTGTCTGTGAGTTTGTGTGTGTGTGTGTCTCAGTTTGAGTGAGTGTGTCAGTGTGAGTTTGAGTGAATCTGTGTCCCTGCTCCGCAGTCTCCAGAGGTGGAGTATTCCGGACTGTGATTGGCCAGACGTGTTGACGGACCCGTCAGTGGAGATGGGGCCGGTGTTTCCCCCCCGCCTCAAGAGAGGTCAGGGCAGCAGACACCTGGGGGTGGACATCGCCTTCAGCCCGGACGAGGACGACACCGTGTGTGACAACAGCCACAGGAACAAATACTTCTCCTCCTCAGGTCACTCTCCTCTCCTCTGCCATTATGCAAATGACTTCTAGACTTGCACACTGTGTCAGAGGAATAGAGCTGGTTGTTGATTGGCTGCTGACTTTGATTGACAGATGAGGATCTAATCAAGCGCATCCTGGCCGATGGACAGTTGCTGTCTCAGACGGACAGTGACGTGGGCGATCTGTGAGTCCTTCAACATCATTCAAATGCCTTACGTTCATTATGTGGAAAACGTAAGCTCACAAAAAAAGTGTTAAATCGTATAGAAAATTTCCTGAAAACAAAAAAAACAAGAAACGTTTCAATATAAGATTGAAAAATATATAAATCGACAGGGAAATTACAGTCGTAGGAAAAAAATTGTTCAAAAAATTAAATCGGATTCATCTTGAATTTGCTCGTTGTTCATCTTGTTCTTTTTTTGTCCCTTTTGATCGGTTGAATAAATCCTTGCTGAATATGTGTGTGTGTGTGTGTGTGTGTTTAGCTCCAGTATATTTGGGGATAAGACAGAAGTGATTCTGCTGCAGAAGATGAATGAACCTGTCCCGTGTGCGGCCTTTAGACGAGACCCACCCAAAACTGCCTTCACTTCACGCACAGGTACACACACACACACACTCACACACACACCTAAATCCACTTAACCTTAGAGAGAGACAAACACAGCTGAACTCCTCTCTCTCTCTCTCACACACACACACACACACACACACAGTGGTGATGGATGTGTGTAAGCCCAGACCACTTCCTCCTCTATGCGGATTGGCTGCTCTGTGGGCCAGCTGGGCGGGGCTTATCCTGTCCGCCAGCCTATCGATGTGGTTGGGGCGGAGCTTCAGCGAGGGCGTGGCTCTGATGTGGCTGATCTCCAGCATTGTCAGCTTCCTGTCGTCTTTCCTCATTCTGGAGCCGCTGAAGGTAAACCCCCGAGATCACCAGCGTTGCCGGATTTATGGACGGTTTTGTAAGCAGAAAGAATAAAAATCGATTCGATATATGATGTCAAATAATTTGATTAATTAGTGTTCATCTTCATTGAACTTGGTTCAGTTTGTCTCGACGAGCAATATTAATATAATTTCAAACTTCTTAGTAATACATATTAACACATTTTGATTATTTGTATTATTTTATTATAGTTAGTTATAATAATTATAAGGTATAATTGCATTTGATTATTTGTATTTATATTATTAATTGTGAATTTATGATATCAGTTTGAATATTAACAAATATGAATGTTTAATTATTTTGATGTTAATATACTTCAATGTAAATATTAGCGTTTACTCATGTTGATGATATAAATAAACACTAAAATAATGATACTGTGTGAAGTAAGGTTGACATTTTTCTTTTGAGATGACAGGCGAGCAAAAATCTTGTCAAAATTTATATTTTTAAATTAATATTAATATAGGTTTCTAATTAATATTCATTTTTTTAGTTCATATGAATAAATATTAACATTTAGCGAGTTAGTAATATATTAGTTGATTATAATTAGTTTTTAATTATGATGATTAATTTTGATACTTGTTAATATTATTGATCTTATACATTGATGATATTCATATCACTCTTAATATCAGTTTGAATGTAAAATAAACACTGAAATAATAATACATTGTGAAAATTGGGGCAGGAATTGTTATTTTTTAGTTTTTTTTTTTTTAAATTCCCACATATTTCTGTTTCAAATCCAGATGTGTTGGCTGATTCTCGTGTGTGTGTGTGTGTGCAGGTGCTGTTAGAGGGTGTGTACTTCTCTCTGGTGGCGGGGCGTCTGAGAGCCGAAGAGCAGGACGTGCTGGTGGACTGTCCTCGTGTGGAGCGGGTCGTTCAGCGGATCCCTCGGGTCCGGCCGCCGCAGGGCTTCGCTCTCTCACAGGCCAGAGAAGAAGCGCGTAAAGTCCGCCTGCTACACACCATGCTGAAGGTATTTTTCCGTTTCCTTCATTGGAATGGTACGAAACTTTGTAAAGATATTGGCACTTGCCATGTGAACTGGTTAAATGGTCCTGAAAAAAAATAGTCACTCTTGTGCTCCTTTTGGTCAATAATGGGCATATCGGAATTGAATGGGAGACGAATTTCATCTAGTGGAAACTGTTGGTACTGCAGCCGAACTAAATCTCACTGAAAGCTCATTTTTTTGAGATATCAGGCTCACATTTTTAGCACAACTTGTTTAGATTTATTGATTTTCTCATAGTTTTAGAGTAAAACATGTTTTTGAGAATATATATTTTATAACATTATAACAATAACATAACTATCGGTCCCACTTCATATTAAGTGGCTTTAATTACTATGTACTTAAATTGAAAAATAAGTACAATGTATGTACTTGTAAAACACTTTTGCTGCTATTGAGGTGGGATACGGGTAGGGTTAGGGACAGGTGTGGTGGTATGGGTAGGTTTAGGGGTGGGTTTAAGTATAAGTATGGGTCAGCTTTGTAATTACAGATGTAATTACATAAATGAGTTACATGCTGGTATTTTTAAGATATAAGTACAATGTAAAAACATGTTTGTACACAATAAGTCCATTGTATCAAATTATTTGTTTCAATTTAAGTACATAGTACTTAAAGCCACTTAATATAAAGTGGGACCTAACTTTTTTTTTGTTCACTTTTTAAAACTTTTTTCACTTCAGCAATAATCTGGCAAGTGTCGTCTTTGAAAAGAGATTAAACTTTAGTCTGTGCTCTAAAGCATTCAAGATTTAAGACGGTTTGAAAATGTAATTTTCAGGTCTATGCTCAAAAAGCGAATAAATGGAATTATAAATACAGCGTATATGTAATTGACTACCATTAAAAATACGAAAATACAAAAAAAATACTAAAATATAGTACATTTAATTTCATTGAAATAAAAGAAAATAATTTCGCTCATTTTTGACCAATTTAATTTCGGCCATTTTTGACCATTTAATTTCATTGAAATAAAAGAAAATAATTTCGGTCATTTTTGACCATTTAATTTCATTGAAATAAAAGAAAATAATTTCGGTCATTTTTGACCATTTAATTTCATTGAAATAAAAGAAAATAATTTCGCTCATTTTTGAATATTTAATTTCATTGAAATAAAAGAAAATAATTTCGGTCATTTTTGACCATTTAATTTCATTGAAATAAAAGAAAATAATTTCGCTCATTTTTGACCATTTAATTTCATTGAAATAAAAGAAAATAATTTCGCTCATTTTTGACCAAGACGCGGAGATCGCCAGAGGGTTGAGGGTTCGTTTCCGAATTGATTGATTGGTCATAGTGCTATAGTCCTTTGTTAGCTTGACCCCATCTTTGTCATGCCTGACAGCCACCACTCATACTAGGATCCATTAATTATCAGGCCGTGGTTTAGAGGTGTGCGCTCTGATTGGCTGTTCTGACTCTGTTAGCCGTGATTGACGTGTTTCTATCCCGATTGACGTCTGTTTCTGTGATGTGAAGGAGTGTGTGTTTGAATAATAGAGGTGTTTCGACAGGGTTTCCTGCTCTACATGCTGTTCCTGCTGGTGGTTTTACTGCTCAACTACTCAGACTCGACCAAAGACGCCCACCGCCTGCGACTTCACACTCAACTGCAGGATCACTTCCTCACAGAACACTTCAACAACATCAGCAGGTACATCACACACACACACACACACTCAACTGCAGGATCACTTCCTCTCAGTCAGGTCAGACTCGTGTGTGTGTGTGTGTGTGTGTGTGTGTTGATGAATCACATCAGAGCTGATTCACACTAGTCTCTCCGAGCATCACACACACGTGTCTCTAACTTATCGGATCTTCTGTCTGCAGTCGTGAGGATGTGTGGGCATGGCTCTCGGACTCCCTGTTACCACGGTTACTGGATGGGCGGGTCCTGATGGAGAAGACGGGAAGCCTGCTGATTGGTCGACCTCGTCTCCGACAGCTGAGAGCGCAGCCAGGTGACGGAAACACACTTAACATGTTTATTTTAGTTACAAATATTTATAAATGATGCAAAATATAGACATAACACTGGAGTTAAACTTCCAGCACTCATTATTATTGAAAAAATCATTCGTAAAAAGAAATGAATGCAATAGCTTCCGAACAAAGGCTGAACTTTCATGAAAGCATTATATATGTAAAATGCTTTTATTATCTTTGCTGGACCTCCAGGATTCACATGAGAGAATGTGTGTGTGTTTAGTCTTTATTGAGAGATAAACACACACACACACACACACACACACAAGGCAGACGAGTAACAGCTTCATAAGCAAAGATAAAAATACACACAAAGTGAATTGAAAGTTTTGCCGGATACACGGACGCATTGCTGTCGCATCATGATCTTTCTTTCCTCGCTGTCTCCCAGAATGCCCCGTCAGTGGCTATTTCCCAGCATCCTCGTGGTTTGGGTGCGCCCCAGCCGGGTGGGTGGAGTCAGCCTCGGGATTGGTGCAGAACTGGAGTATCAGCACAGCTCAAAGCAGTGGGTAAGAGTCACATGACACTCATTTAAAATTATATATGTATGTATTTTTTTAATTTATATATATATATATATATATATATACACACACACTACCAGTCAAAAGTTTTAGATCAGTAAGATTTTTTATGTTTTTAATAGGGCTGTGCAAAAATTAATTGCGATTAATCGCATCCAAAATAAAAGTCTGTGTTTACATAATATATGTGTGTGTGTTGTATATAATTATTTTGTATATATAAATACACACACATGCATGTATATATTGAAGAAAATGTGTTATTCATTTATAAAATATTTATATTTATATAATATAGATTATGTATTTATATATATATACAGAATTTAAGCGCAAATAATTCTTAAATACATACATGCATGCATAAGTATTTATATATACAAAATAATTATATACAGCACACACAAATATATTATGTAAACACAGACTTTTATTTTGGATGCGATTAATCGCAATTAATTTTTGCACAGCCCTAGTTTTTAAATGAAGTCTCTTCTGCTCACCAAGGCTATTACTAAATATTATGACAAATATTACTAAATATTATGACAATTTAAAATGACTGTTTTCTATTTTAATATATTTTAAAATGTGCTTTGAATGCTAAATTTTTGACATCATTACTGTTGCTGATTACACATCAGTTTTCAGTGTCACATGATCCTTCAGAAATCATTCTAATATGCTGATTTTATGCTCAAGAAATATAAATTATTATTTTCAATGTTGAAAACAGTCAGTCGTGTACCATTTTTCCCCCCAAAATTCTACGATGAATATAAAGTTCAAAAGAACAGCTTTTATTTAAAATATAATCTTTTCTAACATTATAAATGTCTGTACTGTAACTTTTGATCAATTTAACTCATCCTTGATGAATAAAATAAATAATTTTTTCCCCCAAAAATAAAAAATAAATTCTTACCGAGCCCAAACTTTTGAATGGTAGTGATTAATGTTACAAAAGCTTTCCTTGTGACAAAAGTCTCGTGAATCTCATTCTAGGGTGGATTTCAATTGTCCAGGCAATGCATTTCCTAAAAGATTAAAGTCATTCTTGCACTGTTGTCTGTCGGCCTCCAAAAACGTTTTTTGATCTCATTGTTTGCTGCATTATTTCCTGGAGGCTCTCCTGCTCCTGGATCAGTGTCTGCTAATGTGTCTAATGAATTCTAGATGAATGCTTTATGACCCAGGCTGATCTTGGATCAGGTTTTCTGCTTCAGAGGCTGGATATGTTTTCACCTCTGCTCAGGAGCCTCGTCCACATGTCACTGAGATTCTCATGAAGGTTTGATGTGTGTGTGTGTGCAGTGTGTGGCACTGGGGGCAGGTGTCTGTCTACAGCAGTGCTGGATTCGTACAGGATCTCAGCAGAAAGATGCAGGACTCCAGAGCTCTTGTCAAACAACTCAACACACACCGGTGGCTCGACCCGCTGTGAGTACACACACACACACACACACACACACACACGCGCACCCACAGAGAGAGAGATACATCCAATACATACTAATCAGTCAGCAAGGATGTGCACAACAAAAGACAGAAGAGAGGAAGGTGTTTTATAGTGTTTATTTACTTGATCCCTCATAAGCTGTATGAATGTCTATACAACAATTTGCTTCTTAAAATTGAGCGAAAAATTCAAAATTAATTATCAGTATTGGAAAATAACTTACTTTTTTCTTAACAGTTTATTAACATTTGATATTTTCAATTCTATTATTTGTTTTTAATTGTAATTAATATTAATAAACCATGAATCTATATTCTTTATATTATTATCATCAGTGTTTTTGATATTAACAGTATGCATATTGACCATTTTCAACTCAATATTGATATCAACTTTAATAAAATGAACATTTAATTGTTTTATATTAATATGTATTGGTGTTAAGGTGCCTAAATATAAGCATTAAATAAAGGCATTTAACCCCCTCAGACCTGAATTATGTTTCAGGTTTCTGAAAAATATAAAAGTACATTTTACCAGCTCATGAGGTTTCTATAAATTAAAACAAATGAATTTTTTTTTTATATAATTGCTTTCATTGTGATTTTTTTGTCCATTCCAATGGACATCAGGTCAAAACAGGTGTACTTCCCAAAAATGTACCAACATGAAATAAATTAATAAACATAAAATTTGTTGGTCTATACTTTAAGCTTTTTCTCAAGGTCAAAAACATCCCAGCAGTATACCATTTCAACTATAATTTTGAGATTTTTGTTTTACAGATTGCACATTGTTTGTAACAAACTAAATATCTTCGAATCAATCTAGAGTCATTTTTTAGAACAAAAACTTGAACATTATAACTTTATAACACGCCCCGACCCCCCCCGGGGGGCCGACGGGAGGAGCCCGAAGTTTCGGGACCCCCGAGGCAGTTCCGCAAAAGCCCCCTCGGTGGAGCCACCCTCGAAACGTCCCCACTGACCGGTCCCCGGACACGCCCCCATCCCACGAACCCACTATTTGTCCAATAACCCACTATATTTTTTAAAGTTTTTCCGCTGTTCATTCAATATGCTGCAATTGGACGCGGTCCCATTGGCAATCTATTGAATGGGGATTCGGGTAGTGTTTTTGATAGACATTTTAATTAAAGTTCCTGTCATGATAAAAACTATTTTACTGCACTCAGGGGGGTACCCTGAGTCTGTGGTACCAAGCGCCATCCCATAATTCCACCGTCCACAAACCCGCTATTTTTATAATGGCATAAATGCTACGTGGGATGTCCATATCTCAGCTCTGGAAGGGTCTAGAGCCTCCATTTTTGCACTCAGGTCTAAGTCTCATGGCCCTCTATCAGAATCCAGAGTTTTGGGAAGATTGGAGAAACTTAATTTTTCGCCTGGGAAAAAAAAACGAAAGGGGTACCACTGTCGTTTTTTTTTCGGGTCAAATTTTTGAGTTCCGATATCTCAGCTCTGGAAGGGTCTAGAGCCTCCATTTTTGCACTCAGGTCTAAGTCTCATGGCCCTCTATCAGAATCCAGAGTTTTGGGAAGATTGGAGAAACTTAATTTTTCGCCCGAAAAAAAAAACGTAAGGGGTACCACTGTCGTTTTTTTTTTCGGGCCGAATTTTTGAGTTTCGATATCTCAGCTCTGGAAGGGGCTAGAGCCTCCATTTTTGCAATCAGGTCTAAGTCTCATGGCCCTCTATCAGAATCCAGAGTTTTGGGAAGATTGGAGAAACTTAATTTTTCGCCCCCCAAAAAAAAAACATAAGGGGTACCACTGTCGTTTTTTTTTCGGGCCGAATTTTTGAGTTTCGATATCTCAGCTCTGGAAGGGGCTAGAGCCTCCATTTTTGCACTCAGGTCTAAGTCTCATGGCCCTCTATCAGAATCCAGAGTTTTGAGAAGATTGGAGAAACTTAATTTTTCGCCCGAAAAAAAAACCGAAAGGGGTACCACTGTCATTTTTTTTTCGGGTCAAATTTTTGAGTTCCGATATCTCAGCTCTGGAAGGGGCTAGAGCCTCCATTTTTGCACTCAGGTCTAAGTCTCATGACCCTCTATCAGAATCCAGAGTTTTGGGAAGATTGGAGAAACTTAATTTTTCGCCCGAAAAAAAAAAACATAAGGGGTACCACTGTCGTTTATTTTTCGGGCTGAATTTTTGAGTTTCGATATCTCAGCTCTGGAAGGGGCTAGAGCCTCCATTTTTGCACTCAGGTCTAAGTCTCATGGCCCTCTATCAGAATCCAGAGTTTTGGGAAGATTGGAGAAACTTAATTTTTCGCCCGAAAAAAAAAACCGTAAGGGGTACCACTGTCGTTTTTTTTTCGGGCCGAATTTTTGAGTTTCGATATCTCAGCTCTGGAAGGGGCTAGAGCCTCCATTTTTGCACTCAGGTCTAAGTCTCATGGCCCTCTATCAGAATCCAGAGTTTTGGGAAGATTGGAGAAACTTAATTTTTCGCCCGGAAAAAAAAAAACGAAAGGGGTACCACTGTCGTTTTTTTTTCGGGTCAAATTTTTGAGTTCCGATATCTCAGCTCTGGGAGGGTCTAGAGCCTCCATTTTTGCACTCAGGTCTAAGTCTCATGGCCCTCTATCAGAATCCAGAGTTTTGAGAAGATTGGAGAAACTTAATTTTTCGCCCGAAAAAAAAAACCAAAGGGGTACCACTGTCATTTTTTTTTCGGGTCAAATTTTTGAGTTCCGATATCTCAGCTCTGGAAGGGGCTAGAGCCTCCATTTTTGCACTCAGGTCTAAGTCTCATGGCCCTCTATCAGAATCCAGAGTTTTGGGAAGATTGGAGAAACTTAATTTTTCGCCCGAAAAAAAAAAACATAAGGGGTACCACTGTCGTTTATTTTTCGGGCTGAATTTTTGAGTTTCGATATCTCAGCTCTGGAAGGGTCTAGAGCCTCCATTTTTGCACTCAGGTCTAAGTCTCATGGCCCTCTCTCAGAATCCAGAGTTTTGGGAAGATTGGAGAAACTTAATTTTTCGCCCGAAAAAAAAAAAACGTAAGGGGTACCACTGTCGTTTTTTTTTCGGGCCGAATTTTTGAGTTTCGATATCTCAGCTCTGGAAGGGGCTAGAGCCTCCATTTTTGCACTCAGGTCTAAGTCTCATGGCCCTCTATCAGAATCCAGAGTTTTGGGAAGATTGGAGAAACTTAATTTTTCGCCCGAAAAAAAAAACGTAAGGGGTACCACTGTCGTTTTTTTTTTCGGGCTGAATTTTTGAGTTTCGATATCTCAGCTCTGGAAGGGGCTAGAGCCTCCATTTTTGCACTCAGGTCTAAGTCTCATGGCCCTCTATCAGAATCCAGAGTTTTGGGAAGATTGGAGAAACTTAATTTTTCGCCCGGAAAAAAAAAACGAAAGGGGTACCACTGTCGTTTTTTTTTCGGGTCAAATTTTTGAGTTCCGATATCTCAGCTCTGGGAGGGTCTAGAGCCTCCATTTTTGCACTCAGGTCTAAGTCTCATGGCCCTCTCTCAGAATCCAGAGTTTTGGGAAGATTGGAGAAACTTAATTTTTCGCCCGAAAAAAAAAAAACCGTAAGGGGTACCACTGTCGTTTTTTTTTTCGGGCCGAATTTTTGAGTTTAGATATCTCAGCTCTGGAAGGGGCTAGAGCCTCCATTTTTGCACTCAGGTCTAAGTCTCATGACCCTCTATCAGAATCCAGAGTTTTGGGAAGATTGGAGAAACTTAATTTTTCGCCCGAAAAAAAAAAAAACATAAGGGGTACCACTGTCGTTTTTTTTTCAGGCCGAATTTTTGAGTTTCGATATCTCAGCTCTGGAAGGGGCTAGAGCCTCCATTTTTGCACTCAGGTCTAAGTCTCATGGCCCTCTATCAGAATCCAGAGTTTTGAGAAGATTAGAGAAACTTAATTTTTCGCCCGAAAAAAAAAAACATAAGGGGTACCACTGTCGTTTTTTTTTCGGGCCGAATTTTTGAGTTTCGATATCTCAGCTCTGGAAGGGGCTAGAGCCTCCATTTTTGCACTCAGGTCTAAGTCTCATGGCCCTCTATCAGAATCCAGAGTTTTGGGAAGATTGGAGAAACTTAATTTTTCGCCCGAAAAAAAAAAACATAAGGGGTACCACTGTCGTTTTTTTTTCGGGCCGAATTTTTGAGTTCCGATATCTCAGCTCTGGAAGGGTCTAGAGCCTCCATTTTTGCACTCAGGTCTAAGTCTCATGGCCCTCTATCAGAATCCAGAGTTTTGGGAAGATTGGAGAAACTTAATTTTTCGCCCCAAAAAAAAAAAACATAAGGGGTACCACTGTCGTTTTTTTTTCGGGCCGAATTTTTGAGTTTCGATATCTCAGCTCTGGAAGGGGCTAGAGCCTCAATTTTTGCACTCAGGTCTAAGTCTCATGGCCCTCTATCAGAATCCAGAGTTTTGAGAAGATTGGAGAAACTTAATTTTTCGCCCGAAAAAAAAAAATGAAAGGGGTACCACTGTCATTTTTTTTTCGGGTCAAATTTTTGAGTTCCGATATCTCAGCTCTGGAAGGGGCTAGAGCCTCCATTTTTGCACTCAGGTCTAAGTCTCATGGCCCTCTATCAGAATCCAGAGTTTTGGGAAGATTGGAGAAACTTAATTTTTTGCCCCAAAAAAAAAAAACATAAGGGGTACCACTGTCGTTTTTTTTTCGGGCCGAATTTTTGAGTTTCGATATCTCAGCTCTGGAAGGGGCTAGAGCCTCCATTTTTGCACTCAGGTCTAAGTCTCATGGCCCTCTATCAGAATCCAGAGTTTTGAGAAGATTGGAGAAACTTAATTTTTCGCCCGAAAAAAAAAACGTAAGGGGTACCACTGTCGTTTTTTTTTCGGGCCGAATTTTTGAGTTTCGATATCTCAGCTCTGGAAGGGGCTAGAGCCTCCATTTTTGCACTCAGGTCTAAGTCTCATGGCCCTCTATCAGAATCCAGAGTTTTGGGAAGATTGGAGAAACTTAATTTTTCGCCCGGAAAAAAAAAAACGAAAGGGGTACCACTGTCGTTTTTTTTTCGGGTCAAATTTTTTGAGTTCCGATATCTCAGCTCTGGGAGGGTCTAGAGCCTCCATTTTTGCACTCAGGTCTAAGTCTCATGGCCCTCTCTCAGAATCCAGAGTTTTGGGAAGATTGGAGAAACTTAATTTTTCGCCCGAAAAAAAAAAACGTAAGGGGTACCACTGTCGTTTTTTTTTCGGGCCGAATTTTTGAGTTTAGATATCTCAGCTCTGGAAGGGGCTAGAGCCTCCATTTTTGCACTCAGGTCTAAGTCTCATGACCCTCTATCAGAATCCAGAGTTTTGGGAAGATTGGAGAAACTTAATTTTTCGCCCGAAAAAAAAAAAACATAAGGGGTACCACTGTCGTTTTTTTTTCGGGCCGAATTTTTGAGTTTCGATATCTCAGCTCTGGAAGGGGCTAGAGCCTCCATTTTTGCACTCAGGTCTAAGTCTCATGACCCTCTATCAGAATCCAGAGTTTTGGGAAGATTGGAGAAACTTAATTTTTCGCCCGAAAAAAAAAACGTAAGGGGTACCACTGTCGTTTTTTTTTTCGGGCCGAATTTTTGAGTTTCGATATCTCAGCTCTGGAAGGGGCTAGAGCCTCCATTTTTGCACTCAGGTCTAAGTCTCATGGCCCTCTATCAGAATCCAGAGTTTTGGGAAGATTGGAGAAACTTAATTTTTCGCCCGGAAAAAAAAAACGAAAGGGGTACCACTGTCGTTTTTTTTTTTCGGGTCAAATTTTTGAGTTCCGATATCTCAGCTCTGGAAGGGTCTAGAGCCTCCATTTTTGCACTCAGGTCTAAGTCTCATGGCCCTCTATCAGAATCCAGAGTTTTGGGAAGATTGGAGAAACTTAATTTTTCGCCCGAAAAAAAAAACAAACGTAAGGGGTACCACTGTCGTTTTTTTTCGGGCCGAATTTTTGAGTTTCGATATCTCAGCTCTGGAAGGGGCTAGAGCCTCCATTTTTGCACTCAGGTCTAAGTCTCATGGCCCTCTATCAGAATCCAGAGTTTTGGGAAGATTGGAGAAACTTAATTTTTCGCCCGAAAAAAAAAAACGTAAGGGGTACCACTGTCGTTTTTTTTTCGGGCCGAATTTTTGAGTTTCGATATCTCAGCTCTGGAAGGGGCTAGAGCCTCCATTTTTGCAATCAGGTCTAAGTCTCATGGCCCTCTATCAGAATCCAGAGTTTTGGGAAGATTGGAGAAACTTAATTTTTTGCCCCCAAAAAAACAAACAAAAGGGGTACCACTGTCGTTTTTTTTTCGGGCCGAATTTTTGAGTTTCGATATCTCAGCTCTGGAAGGGGCTAGAGCCTCCATTTTTGCACTCAGGTCTAAGTCTCATGGCCCTCTATCAGAATCCAGAGTTTTGAGAAGATTGGAGAAACTTAATTTTTCGCCCGAAAAAAAAAACGTAAGGGGTACCACTGTCGTTTTTTTTTTCGGGCCGAATTTTTGAGTTTCGATATCTCAGCTCTGGAAGGGTCTAGAGCCTCCATTTTTGCACTCAGGTCTAAGTCTCATGGCCCTCTATCAGAATCCAGAGTTTTGGGAAGATTGGAGAAACTTAATTTTTTGCCCCCAAAAAAAAAAACATAAGGGGTACCACTGTCGTTTTTTTTTCGGGCCGAATTTTTGAGTTTCGATATCTCAGCTCTGGAAGGGGCTAGAGCCTCCATTTTTGCACTCAGGTCTAAGTCTCATGGCCCTCTATCAGAATCCAGAGTTTTGAGAAGATTGGAGAAACTTAATTTTTCGCCCGAAAAAAAAAACGTAAGGGGTACCACTGTCGTTTTTTTTTCGGGCCGAATTTTTGAGTTTCGATATCTCAGCTCTGGAAGGGTCTAGAGCCTCGATTTTTGCACTCAGGTCTAAGTCTCATGGCCCTCTATCAGAATCCAGAGTTTTGGGAAGATTGGAGAAACTTAATTTTTCGCCCGAAAAAAAAAAACGTAAGGGGTACCACTGTCGTTTTTTTTTCGGGCCGAATTTTTGAGTTTCGATATCTCAGCTCTGGAAGGGGCTATAGCCTCCATTTTTGCACTCAGGTCCAAGTCTCATGGCCCTCTATCAGAATCCAGAGTTTTGGGAAGATTGGAGAAACTTAATTTTTCGCCCGAAAAAAAAAACGTAAGGGGTACCACTGTCGTTTTTTTTTCGGGCCGAATTTTTGAGTTTCGATATCTCAGCTCTGGAAGGGGCTAGAGCCTCCATTTTTGCACTCAGGTCTAAGTCTCATGGCCCTCTATCAGAATCCAGAGTTTTGGGAAGATTGGAGAAACTTAATTTTTCGCCCGGAAAAAAAAAAACGAAAGGGGTACCACTGTCGTTTTTTTTTTTCGGGTCAAATTTTTGAGTTCCGATATCTCAGCTCTGGAAGGGTCTAGAGCCTCCATTTTTGCAATCAGGTCTAAGTCTCATGGCCCTCTATCAGAATCCAGAGTTTTGGGAAGATTAGAGAAACTTAATTTTTCGCCCGAAAAAAAAAAAACGTAAGGGGTACCACTGTCGTTTTTTTTCGGGCCGAATTTTTGAGTTTCGATATCTCAGCTCTGGAAGGGGCTAGAGCCTCCATTTTTGCACTCAGGTCTAAGTCTCATGGCCCTCTATCAGAATCCAGAGTTTTGGGAAGATTGGAGAAACTTAATTTTTCGCCCGAAAAAAAAAACGTAAGGGGTACCACTGTCGTTTTTTTTTTCGGGCCGAATTTTTGAGTTTCGATATCTCAGCTCTGGAAGGGGCTAGAGCCTCCATTTTTGCAATCAGGTCTAAGTCTCATGGCCCTCTATCAGAATCCAGAGTTTTGGGAAGATTGGAGAAACTTAATTTTTCGCCCGAAAAAAAAAAAACATAAGGGGTACCACTGTCGTTTTTTTTTCAGGCCGAATTTTTGAGTTTCGATATCTCAGCTCTGGAAGGGGCTAGAGCCTCCATTTTTGCACTCAGGTCTAAGTCTCATGGCCCTCTATCAGAATCCAGAGTTTTGAGAAGATTAGAGAAACTTAATTTTTCGCCCGAAAAAAAAAACATAAGGGGTACCACTGTCGTTTTTTTTTCGGGCCGAATTTTTGAGTTTCGATATCTCAGCTCTGGAAGGGGCTAGAGCCTCCATTTTTTCACTCAGGTCTAAGTCTCATGGCCCTCTATCAGAATCCAGAGTTTTGGGAAGATTGGAGAAACTTAATTTTTCGCCCGAAAAAAAAAAACATAAGGGGTACCACTGTCGTTTTTTTTTCGGGCCGAATTTTTGAGTTCCGATATCTCAGCTCTGGAAGGGTCTAGAGCCTCCATTTTTGCACTCAGGTCTAAGTCTCATGGCCCTCTATCAGAATCCAGAGTTTTGGGAAGATTGGAGAAACTTAATTTTTCGCCCCAAAAAAAAAAAACATAAGGGGTACCACTGTCGTTTTTTTTTCGGGCCGAATTTTTGAGTTTCGATATCTCAGCTCTGGAAGGGGCTAGAGCCTCAATTTTTGCACTCAGGTCTAAGTCTCATGGCCCTCTATCAGAATCCAGAGTTTTGAGAAGATTGGAGAAACTTAATTTTTCGCCCGAAAAAAAAAAATGAAAGGGGTACCACTGTCATTTTTTTTTCGGGTCAAATTTTTGAGTTCCGATATCTCAGCTCTGGAAGGGGCTAGAGCCTCCATTTTTGCACTCAGGTCTAAGTCTCATGGCCCTCTCTCAGAATCCAGAGTTTTGGGAAGATTGGAGAAACTTAATTTTTCGCCCGAAAAAAAAAAACGTAAGGGGTACCACTGTCGTTTTTTTTTCGGGCCGAATTTTTGAGTTTAGATATCTCAGCTCTGGAAGGGGCTAGAGCCTCCATTTTTGCACTCAGGTCTAAGTCTCATGACCCTCTATCAGAATCCAGAGTTTTGGGAAGATTGGAGAAACTTAATTTTTCGCCCGAAAAAAAAAAACATAAGGGGTACCACTGTCGTTTTTTTTTCGGGCCGAATTTTTGAGTTTCGATATCTCAGCTCTGGAAGGGGCTAGAGCCTCCATTTTTGCACTCAGGTCTAAGTCTCATGACCCTCTATCAGAATCCAGAGTTTTGGGAAGATTGGAGAAACTTAATTTTTCGCCCGAAAAAAAAAACGTAAGGGGTACCACTGTCGTTTTTTTTTTCGGGCCGAATTTTTGAGTTTCGATATCTCAGCTCTGGAAGGGGCTAGAGCCTCCATTTTTGCACTCAGGTCTAAGTCTCATGGCCCTCTATCAGAATCCAGAGTTTTGGGAAGATTGGAGAAACTTAATTTTTCGCCCGGAAAAAAAAAACGAAAGGGGTACCACTGTCGTTTTTTTTTTTCGGGTCAAATTTTTGAGTTCCGATATCTCAGCTCTGGAAGGGTCTAGAGCCTCCATTTTTGCACTCAGGTCTAAGTCTCATGGCCCTCTATCAGAATCCAGAGTTTTGGGAAGATTGGAGAAACTTAATTTTTCGCCCGAAAAAAAAAACAAACGTAAGGGGTACCACTGTCGTTTTTTTTCGGGCCGAATTTTTGAGTTTCGATATCTCAGCTCTGGAAGGGGCTAGAGCCTCCATTTTTGCACTCAGGTCTAAGTCTCATGGCCCTCTATCAGAATCCAGAGTTTTGGGAAGATTGGAGAAACTTAATTTTTCGCCCGAAAAAAAAAACGTAAGGGGTACCACTGTCGTTTTTTTTTCGGGCCGAATTTTTGAGTTTCGATATCTCAGCTCTGGAAGGGGCTAGAGCCTCCATTTTTGCAATCAGGTCTAAGTCTCATGGCCCTCTATCAGAATCCAGAGTTTTGGGAAGATTGGAGAAACTTAATTTTTTGCCCCCAAAAAAACAAACAAAAGGGGTACCACTGTCGTTTTTTTTTCGGGCCGAATTTTTGAGTTTCGATATCTCAGCTCTGGAAGGGGCTAGAGCCTCCATTTTTGCACTCAGGTCTAAGTCTCATGGCCCTCTATCAGAATCCAGAGTTTTGAGAAGATTGGAGAAACTTAATTTTTCGCCCGAAAAAAAAAACGTAAGGGGTACCACTGTCGTTTTTTTTTTCGGGCCGAATTTTTGAGTTTCGATATCTCAGCTCTGGAAGGGTCTAGAGCCTCCATTTTTGCACTCAGGTCTAAGTCTCATGGCCCTCTATCAGAATCCAGAGTTTTGGGAAGATTGGAGAAACTTAATTTTTTGCCCCCAAAAAAAAAAACATAAGGGGTACCACTGTCGTTTTTTTTTCGGGCCGAATTTTTGAGTTTCGATATCTCAGCTCTGGAAGGGGCTAGAGCCTCCATTTTTGCACTCAGGTCTAAGTCTCATGGCCCTCTATCAGAATCCAGAGTTTTGAGAAGATTGGAGAAACTTAATTTTTCGCCCGAAAAAAAAAACGTAAGGGGTACCACTGTCGTTTTTTTTTCGGGCCGAATTTTTGAGTTTCGATATCTCAGCTCTGGAAGGGTCTAGAGCCTCGATTTTTGCACTCAGGTCTAAGTCTCATGGCCCTCTATCAGAATCCAGAGTTTTGGGAAGATTGGAGAAACTTAATTTTTCGCCCGAAAAAAAAAAACGTAAGGGGTACCACTGTCGTTTTTTTTTCGGGCCGAATTTTTGAGTTTCGATATCTCAGCTCTGGAAGGGGCTATAGCCTCCATTTTTGCACTCAGGTCCAAGTCTCATGGCCCTCTATCAGAATCCAGAGTTTTGGGAAGATTGGAGAAACTTAATTTTTCGCCCGAAAAAAAAAACGTAAGGGGTACCACTGTCGTTTTTTTTTCGGGCCGAATTTTTGAGTTTCGATATCTCAGCTCTGGAAGGGGCTAGAGCCTCCATTTTTGCACTCAGGTCTAAGTCTCATGGCCCTCTATCAGAATCCAGAGTTTTGGGAAGATTGGAGAAACTTAATTTTTCGCCCGGAAAAAAAAAAACGAAAGGGGTACCACTGTCGTTTTTTTTTTTCGGGTCAAATTTTTGAGTTCCGATATCTCAGCTCTGGAAGGGTCTAGAGCCTCCATTTTTGCAATCAGGTCTAAGTCTCATGGCCCTCTATCAGAATCCAGAGTTTTGGGAAGATTAGAGAAACTTAATTTTTCGCCCGAAAAAAAAAAAACGTAAGGGGTACCACTGTCGTTTTTTTTCGGGCCGAATTTTTGAGTTTCGATATCTCAGCTCTGGAAGGGGCTAGAGCCTCCATTTTTGCACTCAGGTCTAAGTCTCATGGCCCTCTATCAGAATCCAGAGTTTTGGGAAGATTGGAGAAACTTAATTTTTCGCCCGAAAAAAAAAACGTAAGGGGTACCACTGTCGTTTTTTTTTTCGGGCCGAATTTTTGAGTTTCGATATCTCAGCTCTGGAAGGGGCTAGAGCCTCCATTTTTGCAATCAGGTCTAAGTCTCATGGCCCTCTATCAGAATCCAGAGTTTTGGGAAGATTGGAGAAACTTAATTTTTCGCCCGAAAAAAAAAAAACATAAGGGGTACCACTGTCGTTTTTTTTTCAGGCCGAATTTTTGAGTTTCGATATCTCAGCTCTGGAAGGGGCTAGAGCCTCCATTTTTGCACTCAGGTCTAAGTCTCATGGCCCTCTATCAGAATCCAGAGTTTTGAGAAGATTAGAGAAACTTAATTTTTCGCCCGAAAAAAAAAAACATAAGGGGTACCACTGTCGTTTTTTTTTCGGGCCGAATTTTTGAGTTTCGATATCTCAGCTCTGGAAGGGGCTAGAGCCTCCATTTTTGCACTCAGGTCTAAGTCTCATGGCCCTCTATCAGAATCCAGAGTTTTGGGAAGATTGGAGAAACTTAATTTTTCGCCCGAAAAAAAAAAACATAAGGGGTACCACTGTCGTTTTTTTTTCGGGCCGAATTTTTGAGTTCCGATATCTCAGCTCTGGAAGGGTCTAGAGCCTCCATTTTTGCACTCAGGTCTAAGTCTCATGGCCCTCTATCAGAATCCAGAGTTTTGGGAAGATTGGAGAAACTTAATTTTTCGCCCCAAAAAAAAAAAACATAAGGGGTACCACTGTCGTTTTTTTTTCGGGCCGAATTTTTGAGTTTCGATATCTCAGCTCTGGAAGGGGCTAGAGCCTCAATTTTTGCACTCAGGTCTAAGTCTCATGGCCCTCTATCAGAATCCAGAGTTTTGAGAAGATTGGAGAAACTTAATTTTTCGCCCGAAAAAAAAAAATGAAAGGGGTACCACTGTCATTTTTTTTTCGGGTCAAATTTTTGAGTTCCGATATCTCAGCTCTGGAAGGGGCTAGAGCCTCCATTTTTGCACTCAGGTCTAAGTCTCATGGCCCTCTATCAGAATCCAGAGTTTTGGGAAGATTGGAGAAACTTAATTTTTTGCCCCAAAAAAAAAAAACATAAGGGGTACCACTGTCGTTTTTTTTTCGGGCCGAATTTTTGAGTTTCGATATCTCAGCTCTGGAAGGGGCTAGAGCCTCCATTTTTGCACTCAGGTCTAAGTCTCATGGCCCTCTATCAGAATCCAGAGTTTTGAGAAGATTGGAGAAACTTAATTTTTCGCCCGAAAAAAAAAACGTAAGGGGTACCACTGTCGTTTTTTTTTCGGGCCGAATTTTTGAGTTTCGATATCTCAGCTCTGGAAGGGGCTAGAGCCTCCATTTTTGCACTCAGGTCTAAGTCTCATGGCCCTCTATCAGAATCCAGAGTTTTGGGAAGATTGGAGAAACTTAATTTTTCGCCCGGAAAAAAAAAAACGAAAGGGGTACCACTGTCGTTTTTTTTTCGGGTCAAATTTTTTGAGTTCCGATATCTCAGCTCTGGGAGGGTCTAGAGCCTCCATTTTTGCACTCAGGTCTAAGTCTCATGGCCCTCTCTCAGAATCCAGAGTTTTGGGAAGATTGGAGAAACTTAATTTTTCGCCCGAAAAAAAAAAACGTAAGGGGTACCACTGTCGTTTTTTTTTCGGGCCGAATTTTTGAGTTTAGATATCTCAGCTCTGGAAGGGGCTAGAGCCTCCATTTTTGCACTCAGGTCTAAGTCTCATGACCCTCTATCAGAATCCAGAGTTTTGGGAAGATTGGAGAAACTTAATTTTTCGCCCGAAAAAAAAAAACATAAGGGGTACCACTGTCGTTTTTTTTTCGGGCCGAATTTTTGAGTTTCGATATCTCAGCTCTGGAAGGGGCTAGAGCCTCCATTTTTGCACTCAGGTCTAAGTCTCATGACCCTCTATCAGAATCCAGAGTTTTGGGAAGATTGGAGAAACTTAATTTTTCGCCCGAAAAAAAAAACGTAAGGGGTACCACTGTCGTTTTTTTTTTCGGGCCGAATTTTTGAGTTTCGATATCTCAGCTCTGGAAGGGGCTAGAGCCTCCATTTTTGCACTCAGGTCTAAGTCTCATGGCCCTCTATCAGAATCCAGAGTTTTGGGAAGATTGGAGAAACTTAATTTTTCGCCCGGAAAAAAAAAACGAAAGGGGTACCACTGTCGTTTTTTTTTTTCGGGTCAAATTTTTGAGTTCCGATATCTCAGCTCTGGAAGGGTCTAGAGCCTCCATTTTTGCACTCAGGTCTAAGTCTCATGGCCCTCTATCAGAATCCAGAGTTTTGGGAAGATTGGAGAAACTTAATTTTTCGCCCGAAAAAAAAAACAAACGTAAGGGGTACCACTGTCGTTTTTTTTCGGGCCGAATTTTTGAGTTTCGATATCTCAGCTCTGGAAGGGGCTAGAGCCTCCATTTTTGCACTCAGGTCTAAGTCTCATGGCCCTCTATCAGAATCCAGAGTTTTGGGAAGATTGGAGAAACTTAATTTTTCGCCCGAAAAAAAAAACGTAAGGGGTACCACTGTCGTTTTTTTTTCGGGCCGAATTTTTGAGTTTCGATATCTCAGCTCTGGAAGGGGCTAGAGCCTCCATTTTTGCAATCAGGTCTAAGTCTCATGGCCCTCTATCAGAATCCAGAGTTTTGGGAAGATTGGAGAAACTTAATTTTTTGCCCCCAAAAAAACAAACAAAAGGGGTACCACTCTCGTTTTTTTTTCGGGCCGAATTTTTGAGTTTCGATATCTCAGCTCTGGAAGGGGCTAGAGCCTCCATTTTTGCACTCAGGTCTAAGTCTCATGGCCCTCTATCAGAATCCAGAGTTTTGAGAAGATTGGAGAAACTTAATTTTTCGCCCGAAAAAAAAAACGTAAGGGGTACCACTGTCGTTTTTTTTTTCGGGCCGAATTTTTGAGTTTCGATATCTCAGCTCTGGAAGGGTCTAGAGCCTCCATTTTTGCACTCAGGTCTAAGTCTCATGGCCCTCTATCAGAATCCAGAGTTTTGGGAAGATTGGAGAAACTTAATTTTTTGCCCCCAAAAAAAAAAACATAAGGGGTACCACTGTCGTTTTTTTTTCGGGCCGAATTTTTGAGTTTCGATATCTCAGCTCTGGAAGGGGCTAGAGCCTCCATTTTTGCACTCAGGTCTAAGTCTCATGGCCCTCTATCAGAATCCAGAGTTTTGAGAAGATTGGAGAAACTTAATTTTTCGCCCGAAAAAAAAAACGTAAGGGGTACCACTGTCGTTTTTTTTTCGGGCCGAATTTTTGAGTTTCGATATCTCAGCTCTGGAAGGGTCTAGAGCCTCGATTTTTGCACTCAGGTCTAAGTCTCATGGCCCTCTATCAGAATCCAGAGTTTTGGGAAGATTGGAGAAACTTAATTTTTCGCCCGAAAAAAAAAACGTAAGGGGTACCACTGTCGTTTTTTTTTCGGGCCGAATTTTTGAGTTTCGATATCTCAGCTCTGGAAGGGGCTATAGCCTCCATTTTTGCACTCAGGTCCAAGTCTCATGGCCCTCTATCAGAATCCAGAGTTTTGGGAAGATTGGAGAAACTTAATTTTTCGCCCGAAAAAAAAAACGTAAGGGGTACCACTGTCGTTTTTTTTTCGGGCCGAATTTTTGAGTTTCGATATCTCAGCTCTGGAAGGGGCTAGAGCCTCCATTTTTGCACTCAGGTCTAAGTCTCATGGCCCTCTATCAGAATCCAGAGTTTTGGGAAGATTGGAGAAACTTAATTTTTCGCCCGGAAAAAAAAAAACGAAAGGGGTACCACTGTCGTTTTTTTTTTTCGGGTCAAATTTTTGAGTTCCGATATCTCAGCTCTGGAAGGGTCTAGAGCCTCCATTTTTGCACTCAGGTCTAAGTCTCATGGCCCTCTATCAGAATCCAGAGTTTTGGGAAGATTAGAGAAACTTAATTTTTCGCCCGAAAAAAAAAAAACGTAAGGGGTACCACTGTCGTTTTTTTTCGGGCCGAATTTTTGAGTTTCGATATCTCAGCTCTGGAAGGGGCTAGAGCCTCCATTTTTGCACTCAGGTCTAAGTCTCATGGCCCTCTATCAGAATCCAGAGTTTTGGGAAGATTGGAGAAACTTAATTTTTCGCCCGAAAAAAAAAACGTAAGGGGTACCACTGTCGTTTTTTTTTTCGGGCCGAATTTTTGAGTTTCGATATCTCAGCTCTGGAAGGGTCTAGAGCCTCCATTTTTGCACTCAGGTCTAAGTCTCATGGCCCTCTATCAGAATCCAGAGTTTTGGGAAGATTGGAGAAACTTAATTTTTTGCCCCCAAAAAAAAAACATAAGGGGTACCACTGTCGTTTTTTTGTCGGGCCGAATTTTTGAGTTTCGATATCTCAGCTCTGGAAGGGGCTAGAGCCTCCATTTTTGCACTCAGGTCTAAGTCTCATGGCCCTCTATCAGAATCCAGAGTTTTGAGAAGATTGGAGAAACTTAATTTTTCGCCCGAAAAAAAAAACGTAAGGGGTACCACTGTCGTTTTTTTTTCGGGCCGAATTTTTGAGTTTCGATATCTCAGCTCTGGAAGGGTCTAGAGCCTCGATTTTTGCACTCAGGTCTAAGTCTCATGGCCCTCTATCAGAATCCAGAGTTTTGGGAAGATTGGAGAAACTTAATTTTTCGCCCGAAAAAAAAAACGTAAGGGGTACCACTGTCGTTTTTTTTTCGGGCCGAATTTTTGAGTTTCGATATCTCAGCTCTGGAAGGGGCTAGAGCCTCCATTTTTGCACTCAGGTCTAAGTCTCATGGCCCTCTATCAGAATCCAGAGTTTTGGGAAGATTGGAGAAACTTAATTTTTCGCCCGGAAAAAAAAAAAACGAAAGGGGTACCACTGTCGTTTTTTTGTCGGGCCGAATTTTTGAGTTTCGATATCTCAGCTCTGGAAGGGGCTAGAGCCTCCATTTTTGCACTCAGGTCTAAGTCTCATGGCCCTCTATCAGAATCCAGAGTTTTGAGAAGATTGGAGAAACTTAATTTTTCGCCCGAAAAAAAAAACGTAAGGGGTACCACTGTCGTTTTTTTGTCGGGCCGAATTTTTGAGTTTCGATATCTCAGCTCTGGAAGGGTCTAGAGCCTCGATTTTTGCACTCAGGTCTAAGTCTCATGGCCCTCTATCAGAATCCAGAGTTTTGGGAAGATTGGAGAAACTTAATTTTTCGCCCGAAAAAAAAAACGTAAGGGGTACCACTGTCGTTTTTTTTTCGGGCCGAATTTTTGAGTTTCGATATCTCAGCTCTGGAAGGGGCTAGAGCCTCCATTTTTGCACTCAGGTCTAAGTCTCATGGCCCTCTATCAGAATCCAGAGTTTTGGGAAGATTGGAGAAACTTAATTTTTCGCCCGGAAAAAAAAAAAACGAAAGGGGTACCACTGTCGTTTTTTTTTTCGGGTCAAATTTTTGAGTTCCGATATCTCAGCTCTGGGAGGGTCTAGAGCCTCCATTTTTGCACTCAGGTCTAAGTCTCATGGCCCTCTCTCAGAATCCAGAGTTTTGGGAAGATTGGAGAAACTTAATTTTTCGCCCGAAAAAAAAAAACCGTAAGGGGTACCACTGTCGTTTTTTTTTTCGGGCCGAATTTTTGAGTTTAGATATCTCAGCTCTGGAAGGGGCTAGAGCCTCCATTTTTGCACTCAGGTCTAAGTCTCATGACCCTCTATCAGAATCCAGAGTTTTGGGAAGATTGGAGAAACTTAATTTTTCGCCCGAAAAAAAAAAAACATAAGGGGTACCACTGTCGTTTTTTTTTCGGGCCGAATTTTTGAGTTTCGATATCTCAGCTCTGGAAGGGGCTAGAGCCTCCATTTTTGCACTCAGGTCTAAGTCTCATGGCCCTCTATCAGAATCCAGAGTTTTGGGAAGATTGGAGAAACTTAATTTTTCGCCCGAAAAAAAAAACGTAAGGGGTACCACTGTCGTTTTTTTTTTCGGGCCGAATTTTTGAGTTTCGATATCTCAGCTCTGGAAGGGGCTAGAGCCTCCATTTTTGCACTCAGGTCTAAGTCTCATGGCCCTCTATCAGAATCCAGAGTTTTGGGAAGATTGGAGAAACTTAATTTTTCGCCCCGGAAAAAAAAAACGAAAGGGGTACCACTGTCGTTTTTTTTTTTCGGGTCAAATTTTTGAGTTCCGATATCTCAGCTCTGGAAGGGTCTAGAGCCTCCATTTTTGCACTCAGGTCTAAGTCTCATGGCCCTCTATCAGAATCCAGAGTTTTGGGAAGATTGGAGAAACTTAATTTTTCGCCCGAAAAAAAAAACAAACGTAAGGGGTACCACTGTCGTTTTTTTTCGGGCCGAATTTTTGAGTTTCGATATCTCAGCTCTGGAAGGGGCTAGAGCCTCCATTTTTGCACTCAGGTCTAAGTCTCATGGCCCTCTATCAGAATCCAGAGTTTTGGGAAGATTGGAGAAACTTAATTTTTCGCCCGAAAAAAAAAACGTAAGGGGTACCACTGTCGTTTTTTTTTCGGGCCGAATTTTTGAGTTTCGATATCTCAGCTCTGGAAGGGGCTAGAGCCTCCATTTTTGCAATCAGGTCTAAGTCTCATTGCCCTCTATCAGAATCCAGAGTTTTGGGAAGATTGGAGAAACTTAATTTTTTGCCCCAAAAAAAAAAAACATAAGGGGTACCACTGTCATTTTTTTTTCGGGCCGAATTTTTGAGTTTCGATATCTCAGCTCTGGAAGGGGCTATAGCCTCCATTTTTGCACTCAGGTCTAAGTCTCATGGCCCTCTATCAGAATCCAGAGTTTTGAGAAGATTGGAGAAACTTAATTTTTCGCCCGAAAAAAAAAAACGTAAGGGGTACCACTGTCGTTTTTTTTTTCGGGCCGAATTTTTGAGTTTCGATATCTCAGCTTTGGAAGGGGCTAGAGCCTCCATTTTTGCAATCAGGTCTAAGTCTCATGGCCCTCTATCAGAATCCAGAGTTTTGGGAAGATTGGAGAAACTTAATTTTTTGCCCCCAAAAAAAAAAACATAAGGGGTACCACTGTCGTTTTTTTTTCGGGCCGAATTTTTGAGTTTCGATATCTCAGCTCTGGAAGGGGCTAGAGCCTCCATTTTTGCACTCAGGTCTAAGTCTCATGGCCCTCTATCAGAATCCAGAGTTTTGGGAAGATTGGAGAAACTTAATTTTTCGCCCGAAAAAAAAAACGTAAGGGGTACCACTGTCGTTTTTTTTTTCGGGCCGAATTTTTGAGTTTCGATATCTCAGCTCTGGAAGGGGCTAGAGCCTCCATTTTTGCACTCAGGTCTAAGTCTCATGGCCCTCTATCAGAATCCAGAGTTTTGGGAAGATTGGAGAAACTTAATTTTTCGCCCGAAAAAAAAAACGTAAGGGGTACCACTGTCGTTTTTTTTTCGGGCCGAATTTTTGAGTTTCGATATCTCAGCTCTGGAAGGGGCTAGAGCCTCCATTTTTGCACTCAGGTCTAAGTCTCATGGCCCTCTATCAGAATCCAGAGTTTTGGGAAGATTGGAGAAACTTAATTTTTCGCCCGAAAAAAAAAACGTAAGGGGTACCACTGTCGTTTTTTTTTCGGGCCGAATTTTTGAGTTTCGATATCTCAGCTCTGGAAGGGGCTAGAGCCTCCATTTTTGCACTCAGGTCTAAGTCTCATGGCCCTCTATCAGAATTCAGAGTTTTGGGAAGATTGGAGAAACTTAATTTTTCGCCCGGAAAAAAAAAACGAAAGGGGTACCCCTTACGGTTTTTTTTTTCGGGCGAAAAATTAAGTTTCTCCAATCTTCTCAAAACTCTGGATTCTGGAAGAGGGCCATGAGACTTAGACCTAAGTGCAAAAATGGAGGCTCTAGGCCCTTCCAGAGCTGAGATATCGAAACTCAAAAATTCAGCCCGAAAAAAAAACGACAGTGGTACCCCTTACGTTTTTTTTTTCGGGCGAAAAATTAAGTTTCTCCAATCTTCCCAAAACTCTGGATTCTGATAGAGGGTCATGAGACTTAGACCTGAGTGCAAAAATGGAGGCTCTAGACCCTTCCCGAGCTGAGATATCGGAACTCAAAAATTCGGCCCGAAAAAAAAACGACAGTGGTACTCCTTACGTTTTTTTTTTTTTTTGGGCGAAAAATTAAGTTTCTCCAATCTTCCCAAAGCTCTGGATTCTGATAGAGGGTCATGAGACTTAGACCTGAGTGCAAAAATGGAGGCTCTAGACCCTTCCAGAGCTGAGATATCGAAACTCAAAAATTCGGCCCGAAAAAAAAAACGACAGTGGTACCCCTTACACTTTTTTTTTTTTCGGGCGAAAAATTAAGTTTCTCCAATCTTCCCAAAACTCTGGATTCTGATAGAGGGTCATGAGACTTAGACCTGAGTGCAAAAATGGAGGCTCTAGACCCTCCCAGAGCTGAGATATCGAAACTCAAAAATTCGGCCCGAAAAAAAAAAACGACAGTGGTACCCCTTACACTTTTTTTTTTTCGGCGAAAAATTAAGTTTCTCCAATCTTCCCAAAACTCTGGATTCCGATAGAGGGCCATGAGACTTAGACCTGAGTGCAAAAATGGAGGCTCTAGCCCCTTCCAGAGCTGAGATATCGAAACTCAAAAATTCGGCCCGAAAAAAAAACGACAGTGGTACCCCTTACGTTTTTTTTTTCGGGCGAAAAATTAAGTTTCTCCAATCTTCCCAAAACTCTGGATTCTGATAGAGGGCCATGAGACTTAGACCTGAGTGCAAAAATGGAGGCTCTAGACCCTTCCAGAGCTGAGATATCGAAACTCAAAAATTTGACCCGAAAAAAAAACGACAGTGGTACCCCTTACGTTTTTTTTTTTGGGCGAAAAATTAAGTTTCTCCAATCTTCCCAAAACTCTGGATTCTGATAGAGGGTCATGAGACTTAGACCTGAGTGCAAAAATGGAGGCTCTAGACCCTTCCAGAGCTGAGATATCGAAACTCAAAAATTTGACCCGAAAAAAAAACGACAGTGGTACCCCTTACGTTTTTTTTTTCGGGCGAAAAATTAAGTTTCTCCAATCTTCCCAAAACTCTGGATTCTGATAGAGGGTCATGAGACTTAGACCTGAGTGCAAAAATTGAGGCTCTAGACCCTTCCAGAGCTGAGATATCGGAACTCAAAAATTCGGCCCGAAAAAAAAACGACAGTGGTACCCCTTACGTTTTTTTTTTTTTGGGCGAAAAATTAAGTTTCTCCAATCTTCCCAAAGCTCTGGATTCTGATAGAGGGTCATGAGACTTAGACCTGAGTGCAAAAATGGAGGCTCTAGACCCTTCCAGAGCTGAGATATCGAAACTCAAAAATTCGGCCCGAAAAAAAAAAACGACAGTGGTACCCCTTACGTTTTTTTTTTTCGGGCTAAAAATTAAGTTTCTCCAATCTTCCCAAAACTCTGGATTCCGATAGAGGGCCATGAGACTTAGACCTGAGTGCAAAAATGGAGGCTCTAGCCCCTTCCATAGCTGAGATATCGAAACTCAAAAATTCGGCCCGAAAAAAAAACGACAGTGGTACCCCTTACGTTTTTTTTTTCGGGCGAAAAATTAAGTTTCTCCAATCTTCCCAAAACTCTGGATTCTGATAGAGGGCCATGAGACTTAGACCTGAGTGCAAAAATGGAGGCTCTAGACCCTTCCAGAGCTGAGATATCGAAACTCAAAAATTTGACCCGAAAAAAAAACGACAGTGGTACCCCTTACGTTTTTTTTTTTGGGCGAAAAATTAAGTTTCTCCAATCTTCCCAAAACTCTGGATTCTGATAGAGGGTCATGAGACTTAGACCTGAGTGCAAAAATGGAGGCTCTAGACCCTTCCAGAGCTGAGATATCGAAACTCAAAAATTTGACCCGAAAAAAAAACGACAGTGGTACCCCTTACGTTTTTTTTTTCGGGCGAAAAATTAAGTTTCTCCAATCTTCCCAAAACTCTGGATTCTGATAGAGGGTCATGAGACTTAGACCTGAGTGCAAAAATTGAGGCTCTAGACCCTTCCAGAGCTGAGATATCGGAACTCAAAAATTCGGCCCGAAAAAAAAACGACAGTGGTACCCCTTACGTTTTTTTTTTTTTGGGCGAAAAATTAAGTTTCTCCAATCTTCCCAAAGCTCTGGATTCTGATAGAGGGTCATGAGACTTAGACCTGAGTGCAAAAATGGAGGCTCTAGACCCTTCCAGAGCTGAGATATCGAAACTCAAAAATTCGGCCCGAAAAAAAAAAACGACAGTGGTACCCCTTACGTTTTTTTTTTCGGGCTAAAAATTAAGTTTCTCCAATCTTCCCAAAACTCTGGATTCTGATAGAGGGTCATGAGACTTAGACCTGAGTGCAAAAATGGAGGCTCTAGACCCTTCCAGAGCTGAGATATCGAAACTCAAAAATTCGGCCCAAAAAAAAAAACGACAGTGGTACCCCTTACACTTTTTTTTTTTTCGGGCTAAAAATTAAGTTTCTCCAATCTTCCCAAAACTCTGGATTCTGATAGAGGGCTATGAGACTTAGACCTGAGTGCAAAAATGGAGGCTCTAGCCCCTTCCAGAGCTGAGATATCGAAACTCAAAAATTCGGCCCGAAAAAAAAACAACAGTGGTACCCCTTACGTTTTTTTTTTTTCGGGCGAAAAATTAAGTTTCTCCAATCTTCCCAAAACTCTGGATTCTGATAGAGGTCCATGAGACTTAGACCTGAGTGCAAAAATGGAGGCTCTAGACCCTTCCAGAGCTGAGATATCGGAACTCAAAAATTCGGCCCGAAAAAAAAACGACAGTGGTACCCCTTACGTTTTTTTTTTTCGGGCGAAAAATTAAGTTTCTCCAATCTTCCCAAAACTCTGGATTCTGATAGAGGGTCATGAGACTTAGACCTGAGTGCAAAAATGGAGGCTCTAGACCCTTCCAGAGCTGAGATATCGAAACTCAAAAATTTGACCCGAAAAAAAAACGACAGTGGTACCCCTTTCGTTTTTTTTTTCGGGCGAAAAATTAAGTTTCTCCAATCTTCCCAAAACTCTGGATTCTGATAGAGGGCCATGAGACTTAGACCTGAGTGCAAAAATGGAGGCTCTAGCCCCTTCCAGAGCTGAGATATCGAAACTCAAAAATTCGGCCCGAAAAAAAAACGACAGTGGTACCCCTTACGTTTTTTTTTTCGGGCGAAAAATTAAGTTTCTCCAATCTTCCCAAAACTCTAGATTCTGATAGAGGGTCATGAGACTTAGACCTGAGTGCAAAAATGGAGGCTCTAGACCCTTCCAGAGCTGAGATATCGGAACTCAAAAATTCGGCCCGAAAAAAAAACGACAGTGGTACCCCTTACGTTTTTTTTTTTTTTGGGCGAAAAATTAAGTTTCTCCAATCTTCCCAAAGCTCTGGATTCTGATAGAGGGTCATGAGACTTAGACCTGAGTGCAAAAATGGAGGCTCTAGACCCTTCCAGAGCTGAGATATCGAAACTCAAAAATTTGACCCGAAAAAAAAAACGACAGTGGTACCCCTTACACTTTTTTTTTTTCGGGTGAAAAATTAAGTTTCTCCAATCTTCCCAAAACTCTGGATTCTGATAGAGGGCCATGAGACTTAGACCTGAGTGCAAAAATGGAGGCTCTAGCCCCTTCCAGAGCTGAGATATCGAAACTCAAAAATTCGGCCCGAAAAAAAAACGACAGTGGTACCCCTTACGTTTTTTTTTTCGGGCGAAAAATTAAGTTTCTCCAATCTTCCCAAAATTCTGGATTCTGATAGAGGGTCATGAGACTTAGACCTGAGTGCAAAAATGGAGGCTCTAGACCCTTCCAGAGCTGAGATATCGGAACTCAAAAATTCGGCCCGAAAAAAAAAACGACAGTGGTACCCCTTACGTTTTTTTTTTTGGGCGAAAAATTAAGTTTCTCCAATCTTCCCAAAACTCTGGATTCTGATAGAGGGCCATGAGACTTAGACCTGAGTGCAAAAATGGAGGCTCTAGACCCTTCCAGAGCTGAGATATCGAAACTCAAAAATTTGACCCTAAAAAAAAACGACAGTGGTACCCCTTACGTTTTTTTTTTCGGGCGAAAAATTAAGTTTCTCCAATCTTCCCAAAACTCTGGATTCTGATAGAGGGTCATGAGACTTAGACCTGAGTGCAAAAATGGAGGCTCTAGCCCCTTCCAGAGCTGAGATATCGGAACTCAAAAATTCGGCCCGAAAAAAAAACGACAGTGGTACCCCTTACGTTTTTTTTTTTTGGGCGAAAAATTAAGTTTCTCCAATCTTCCCAAAACTCTGGATTCTGATAGAGGGTCATGAGACTTAGACCTGAGTGCAAAAATGGAGGCTCTAGCCCCTTCCAGAGCTGAGAAATCGAAACTCAAAAATTCGGCCCGAAAAAAAAACGACAGTGGTACCCCTTACACTTTTTTTTTTTCGGCGAAAAATTAAGTTTCTCCAATCTTCCCAAAACTCTGGATTCCGATAGAGGGCCATGAGACTTAGACCTGAGTGCAAAAATGGAGGCTCTAGCCCCTTCCAGAGCTGAGATATTGAGATATTTATAATGGCATAAATGCTGCGTGGGATGTCAATATCTCAGCTCTGGAAGGGTCTAGAGCCTCCATTTTTGCATTTTTATTCCAAATTTGTTTATTGTGAAATTCTCCAGAAGTTAAAAAAGGGGGCTGACATGTGATGTCCATTGTAATGGACACAGGGTCTGAGTGGGTTAACCATATTTATGTTTTTAACTTAGTTTTCAGCAAATATATCAATATTAATATTCATACAAATTAATAAAGCATACCAATCATTACCAATTATCAATCATGTTGAAAAAAAATCATAATTTCTCATTACTAGCCTATTATCATTTCATATTTTTTAATTCAATTGTTTATTTTTATTAACCAATCAATATTTTTTTGATTACCAATTTGACAGAAGTAAACTGTGTAGCTGACTTGATGTTTAGCTGACAGAATGTTTATTTATATATAGCGATATATATTATAGCGATTCTTTTTGAAAAAGTAGCGATTCTTTTTGAATAAATATAAAAAATATAATTATACATTTATTAGAATGTAATTATATGTTTATTGTATTATTACAGATTTATTACATTATTATACATTTGTTACTAAGTAATTATACATTTATTACAGTGTTATTTCACATTTGTTACATTATTCTTTTTGAAAAAGTAGTGATATATTGAAGTTGTGGTTTAAAAATAAACATTCTGTTAGCCAAACATTTAGTATTTCCATAATTATATGTCGTAATTGTTTTATTTTTTGATTTTGCAAATGACTATTGCATGGTACAAATGATACAGTATTTAATTTTCCATTAAAGTAACGAAAGAGTGAGTGAATCACACAGCCCTTCCTCTGAGGTTTGATGTGTTTGTGTTCAGGACGAGGGCTCTGTTCGTGGAGTTTCCCGTCTATAACATCAACACCGATCTGTTGGCCGTCTTCTCGTTCCTGCTGGAGTTCCCTGTATCGGAGCGCGCTCAGTTGAGTCTGGACCTCAAAACCTGCAGCCTCCACATGCTCAGTCACGGCATGGACCTGCCCCTGTTCCTCACGGTAACCGTCAGCCAATCACAAAGCGGATCCCATTATTTATATCAATACTATTGTGCCGTCTAAATGAAGGCAAAGGTGCAGTCTGTGATATATTTTTGTGTGTGTGTGTGTGTGTGAATTGCAAGCAACAGAAGTTAGAGTAGCCAGTTAAGCAATCAGGTGTCTTTAACAAGAAAAATTAAGAAATTAAATATATTAAATTATTAAGTAAATATTATTGTTACTCGCAATGCCACTGTAGAAACATGTCAGCACATTTCAATGTAAGGGAACCCACGTGTGTGTAGATAGAAAAGGCTTATTCTGAGGTAATAAAAACGTAACAATTCATTATGTAAGGTCTTTATACACCACTGAAAACATAGTTATGTATATGATATTGCATTTCTGTCTACAGATCCTCCTAAATATTACACAATGTTCTCTCTTTTCATCACAGCTCCTCCTGCTGGTCTTCGTGATCTATTTCGCTGTCCGTGAGGGCCTGATTGTCCGGAAACAGGGGCTTGGCTACTTCCTGCGCTTGTGGAATATAGCAAGTGTTTGCAGTCTGCTATTGGCGATTTGTGTCGTCTCTTTACACCTGAGTCGCTCCGCTCTGTCCGCCCGCCAGTGGGGCTCATTCCTACAACAACAGGACACATTCACAGACTTCTTTCCTCTGGCCCAACAGAACCAGGTTTTGACCCAACTGAGCGCGGCTTTGCTCTTCCTGCTGGTGCTCAAGGTGAGCAAATGGGAATCAAACACATGACTTTGGTTTTGTTAGCAAAATGCTTACAGTTTGATAGTTCATCTAAAAATGAAAATTCTGTCATCATTTAATCACCCTCGTAGTCCCACAAACCCACTATTTTTATAATGGCATAAATGCTACATGGGATGTCCATATCTCAGCTCTGGAAGGGTCTAGAGCCTCCATTTTGACACTCAGGTCTAAGTCTCATGGCCCTCTATCAGAATCCAGAGTTTCAAGAAGATTGGAGAAACTTATTTTTTCACACCAAAAAAAAAAACGAAAGGGGTACCACTGTCGTTTTTTTTGGGGGTCGAAATTTTGAGTTTCTCCAATCTTCTTGAAACTCTGGATTCTGATAGAGGGCAAAGAGACTTAGACCTAAGTGCAAAATTGGAGGCTCTAGACCCTTTCTGAGCTGAGATATTGAGATATTTAAAATGGCATAAATGTTACGTGGGATGTCCATATCTCAGCTCTGGAAGGGTCTAGAGCCTCAATTTTTGCACTCAGGTCTAAGTCTCATGACCATCTATCAGAATCCAGAGTTTCAAGAAGATTGGAGAAACTCAAAATTTCGACCCAAAAAAAAAAAACGACAGTGTTACCCCTTTCGTTTTTTTTTTTTTGGTGCGAAAAAATAATTTTCTCCAATCTTCTTGAAACTCTGGATTCTGATAGAGGGCCATGAGACTAAGATCTGAGTGCAAAAATGGACGCTCTAGACCCTTCCAGAGCTGAGATATGGAGATATTTATAATGGCATAAATGCTACGTGGGATGTCCATATCTCAGCTCAGGAAGGGTCTAGAGCCTCCATTTTTGCACTCAGGTCTAAGTCTCATGGCCCTCTATCAGAATCCAGAGTTTCAAGAAGATTGGAGAAACTTATTTTTTCACACCAAAAAAAAAAACGAAAGGGGTACCACTGTCGTTTTTTTTTTGGGGTCGAAATTTTGAGTTTCTCCAATCTTCTTGAAACTCTGGATTCTGATAGAGAGCCATGAGACTTAGACCTGAGTGCAAAAATGGAGGCTCTAGACCCTTCCAGAGCTGAGATATGGACATCTCAGAATTCTGTCCATTGAAAGTCCATTTCTTCAAAACTCTGATGCTTAGAAACGTTCATGATTAGATTGTAAAAGAAATCCATATGAATCAAGGAGTTTAATCCAAGTCTTCTGAAGAGACACAATCGTTTTAAGTGGTGAATAGATATTACTTTAAGCTTTGATGCACATATAAACTTGGATCAATGAACATACAGTACATAGAGCCCTCAGATGTGGTAAAGGGAAGCTAAAATGTACTTGCATGAGAACAAACCTCATTGGTTCTCCTCAAAACTGTACTCGCGAGAACGGACCTCATTGGTTCTTGCGGAAGCTCAGACGTGCATGAGTTTGCCAATTTTGAGTGCTCTGTGGACGTTCGCTGACCAAATAAAATTACTTGGTGTAGCTGTAAATTTCAGACTTGATAACTAGAAGAACGAGCCATTGTGCCCTTGAGGAAGGCACTTAACTTCAGGCTACTTCAGTGAGATTGCCTTGCTAATAAATGTGCTGCGAGTTAGTTTCAACAAAAAAAAAAAGTTATAAATTCCATCCTCATGCTCTTCTCAGGCCAGACAACACTAAATATTTAATTCTGCAATAACTAATGGTATGAAAATACATTTTACTGTGAGGCATCATTGTTCATGCACCCCATTTCTCTCTGTCTAGGCTTCGCACCAACTGCGCTTCATGAGAGAATGGGGGGTTTTCGGGAGGACGCTGAGGAGATCTTTCTGGGAGATTCTGACGGTTGCCATCACTCTTCTCGTGTTCCTGTTGGCATACTCACACACTGGACACTTGGTTAGGACACACACGCACACCATCTGTGATTTAATGTGATTTAAACTACAGCAGGGGTGCCCAATCCTGCTCCTGGCGATCGACTGTCCTGCACAGTTCATCTCAAACCCTAATCAAACACACCTGAAGTAGCCAATTAAGGTCTTTAGGATCACATTCAGGTGTGTTTGATTAGGGTTGGTGATGAACTGTGCAGGACAGTCGATCGCCAGGAGCAGGATTGGGCACCCCTGAACTACAGGGTTGGACAATGAAACTGAAACAGCTGGTTTTAGACCACAATCATTTATTAGTGTAGTGTAAGGCCCTCTTTTTGCGGCCATTACAGCATCACAAGTCATAGGCCAGAGGGATTTGACCCATTCCTCTTCCAGAACAGTGGCCAGGTTTCAAACATTTTCTGACTCGCTCCTCCAAAACACCCAAAAGTGGCTCAAAATATTCCTGTGTTGACTATAAAAGCCATTCACTTTCATGTTTATCAAACAGAAGTCTTGCTGTGTGTATTGGTGTATTATCATGCTGATATCCCTTCAGGGTACAATTTTTGAACCATTGGCACATGGTCCTCCAGAATGGTTGGGTAGTATTTGGCGGTGATGCCCATCAAGCACAGTAGGGAATGCTATGATATCGCTGCCCAAACCATCACTGATGCCTTACCCCATTTTGTTCACTCTGGGCAGCAATAGTCTGGGTGTTGAGCTTCTCCTACAGATATGGGTAGGACAGATATGGTGGACTCATCGGAGAACAATACACATTGTCCACAGCCCAAGATTAGACACCAATGAAACATTTGGCTTTGGCACTAGTGACCAAAGATTTGGCTGTAACAGCCCGACCATGAATAAACAGTTTTGATGGAAACTGGAGAGTCGAGGTGCGCATTGAATACTGCAGTGAGTCGGGAAGCTGTGGTTTAATGTTTTTTGAATACAGTCCGGATTAGTACCTGGTCGTCCATTTCAGACAGCTTCAGTTACTCCTGTTGGATGGGGTTCGTCCTTCATGGAGGTATCCCGACGTTACCTATAGATACACCACAAAGACTTGCTGTCCTGCTCACAGATGAGCCAGTACATTTTTATTTCAATATTAAAAAAAAACACATTGAGTCGTGATTATCCTGATGACCTACATGCATAACCAAATGCAGAGGAAACAAGAATTAAATACATATATTAGATATCATAAAGGACATGAGTTTATAAAAGCACTCTATGATTTATCTGAACTGAAGGTCCGTGTCTTTTAATTGTGTACATAATTGAGTTTGTGAGGACCTTGATGCTGGCTAAATTACACTTTACAAATTTCCAACCGAGGGAGGTAAAACTTGGTATGCTGAAGTGACCTTGACCTTCTTTAAAACAAGCTGCAAAGGCCGGATATTGTTATTAGTTGTTTAAGTCAAGCGTCACTATCGCTATTACTCATACAGGGGGATAGAATTGTAATCAAATACACAAACCTTATGTATTAAACATAAGGGCATAACTTGTTCCACACTATTTGTGCTCAAATCATGCGGCTTGAGGAGAGGGTGCAAAATTACATATACTTTATAGGTAAGACAGTTAATAAAACTATATTGGGGGTTGGCTCTTTTGGGCCAGTATCAACCATCAATTTAGAGTGCCTTAGCAACCACATAATAGTGACCAAGCAACTGCTTAGCAACACCCTGACGACCACTCAAGGATTGTGGGTTGAGTTGTATATGTCTATGCATACATTTACAAATGTGTTTGTGCATGAATCCGACCACCCTTTCCTTCTTCCTGAATTATTAAATCCAAATTCCAAGAAGTTCTTGGCAGTTTACATACAGTAAGTGCAACAAATGTTGGCACAATGTTGAAGCAGATGTAAGAGGCTGTTAAATTATCTCCCTCACTCACATAGATTACTTAATGGGTCAGTTATGAACCATTATTGTACATCTTACATCTGTTAAAAGCAGTCTGATCTGATCAATAAATCGAATTTCTGCTCTTTTCTGGATTTAGTCCTAAAGAGTGTTTGCAAAGAGTTTAGCAAAATCGTATAACAAGCACTTTCTTTTTTTCCTTCTAGATTTTCCACTCTGTCATGGAGGGCTATGGAACTGTTAGCTCTACTTTCTTGAAGTTACTTGGCTCTAGTGGGCGTGGATTGTTGTCATGGCGACCAGACAGTGGCTCCTCCCCATGTTCTGCTTCCTGCTTCATCTTCCACATTAGCTTTACTCTACTCAGACTTGTTTTGCTGTGGCTTTTGGTCTCGGCTTTGCTAAGGAACTATCGTCGGGCAAGGGCGGAACTGTACCGTCCAGCCGTTGACCTACAGGACTATGAGATGGTGGAGTTGTTCCTGCGACGCCTCAAAATGTGGATGGGGCTCAGCCGTGCTAAAGAGGTGTGTGTGTTTACAAAATACCCAAGATTTTGTCGTCTGCAAGGTTTTACCAATGTAGCAAGTCTGGTATAGTTCTCGCAAATATCTGATGTGAGTATGCACTCTATGTAGGTTTATAGGATCACAAATTGATGATTCTACCTGAGGAACTTTGTTTATTTGCCAAACTTGAGTTGCTCATTTAGCCCATAGTCCCTTGATCCCTAAAGTAGAAGCTTTTAAGACAAAGCAATTTGCAGAGCAGAGAGATTCCCCCAGAAATACATGGTCTTGATAAAGCAGTATTGCAGACCTTGTTAACTATGGGTGTGGCATAGTGGCTAAAGCTTATAAAAGGTTGCTGGTCAAGCCCTCCAAGGAACAAACCTTGAACAGTTACCTTTGTGCTCTTGAGGACACCTTTCCCAGGTTTCTCCCAACAGATTGTCCATAAAAAAAGTGCACAGTAAGTTCCTTTGGATGATGACTAACCTGTTTTACTGACTTTCTAGTATGTCACCAGTCTTTCAGATTGATCCTTCACCTTATCTTGACCCTTTATCCATTTCTTTCCTGATAGTTCCGGCACAAGGTGCGATTTGAAGGTATGGAGCTCCCGCCTTCACGTTCCTCTTCAACAAGTGACTGCAAGTCCTTGTGTCTTCCTCCTCTGGACACTCCAGAGGCTCCCCCATCTCCCGACAGTGTTGATGGAGGATCTGAGGCCTCTTGGCGGCCCACTTCCAGCAGCCCTTGCAGTCTGGCTGAAGCCCCGGGTCTGGGACTTGGCCTTACCTTAGGCCTTGGGGTGATAGTTGGAGGCCAAGGCTGGAAAGAGAGAGCCGAGATGGAGGCAACGCTCCGCAGAATCCTCCCAGCTTTCGATGCTTTGCTTCTTCAGCTGGACCGGGTCACCCATGCCACAGAAGAATTGTATCGAACAGAGTGCCGTCTAGAGAGGCTGCTGAGGAAGAGCAGAGGACGGGGCAGAGGGATACGCCGCCACAGAAGTCTGGAGTCTGCGGGACAGAAGAGACATGGATACAAGGAGGCAGACAGGAACACACAAGTGGCAGAGATTAGCAAAAGTCCCTCGATAACTGGAATGAGTGCATCCGTGTCCGAGAGAAATCTTCACAAGAGAGACGGACGGTCAAGGAAATCAGGCAACTTCTCACAAATCACCAGTGGCCTTCCCACAAGTCTCAATAAGGTAGACTCCAGTCCCCACAGGACCGATAGTCTCCAAAAGACTCAAGAAATTCTCAGTACCGTGGTGGTAGAAGTCAGCAAGACAGAGAAAGACCCTGACAAAGCAAGTCCCCCTGAGGAGGACAGTAGTCCACCCAGAGTCCAAAAAGCTGACACGGCTTCTCATAAAGTAAAAGGAACCTCCAAGGTTGACCCAAACTTCCAAAGAGACTCTGAGGTTGTTGGCTGTGCCAACAAACCTGCCCCTACCCCCGTTCCCACTCCAACGTCTACTCCCTCAACTGCTCCGGTTTCTGCAATAACTACCCCAGTACCGATCCCTCGCTCCCATGAGTGGGTACCTCCCAGCAACAGCGAGAACCTTCCCTCCAGTGTATTCCGGCACCCTGCACACACTACTACGAATCCCACCCGCAAACGCAAGCACAAACCTCCCCCTCTTAAAAACAAGGTGCACCCCAACACAGACAGACCAATCTCAGGGCATCCCAAACCTTGACATCCCAAGGTTCCAACAATCAGTATGCAAGTTAAGGCAGATTTTAGGAATTGAGTCATAAAGCTAAGGAATGTTGAAGCTCAAGGGTTACTTGAGGCCTTTCATGAGGAAACGAGGACCTGGTGACAGCAGGTTTTGTAACCATGTCCTCAAGAAGAGCAAATGCAAGACGTTTCTCAAACAAAACCAAATAATAGACCATAGCCTTAGGCTCCAACCAATTGGACCGACCTTACTAGAAGTCACAAGATGGAAACTAGGTGCAGGTCACCATGGTTTTTACAATCCTCAAGAAGTTTATTCGATGCAAGTTGCCCTTTTCCTTCCCCTCTCACAGTGACCTCAAGTCCAACCTCTTGACCCTGGTGGTCAACTGAGTTGAAACCGACAAGAGCACAACTTGTGCCGTCGCAGAAACAAAACAAACTCTTGAAAGAGACAATGAAGGACTACAACAGCACGCGCCTGTTGATGCAGGATGGCTAAAGTTTGATGGTACTTGTCTTACAATGTTTTTAGTTATGTTTAATGAATCGTGTTCTTTTTTTTGTGTTGTTGTTGTTGTTGTTGTTGTTGTTGAAGGAAGCTATGTTAAGGTCATGGGTGTATGTATTGCCCATCGATGCAGAATAGGCACAACTTATTCAGAAAGGCTCACACTGACAGACTCGCACACAAACAGACACAAGACACACTTAGATTTGCGGGTACATATTTGTTACGGTTCCATGAATATAGAGCTTTGAGCTAGAATTAATGCTTTTTAATATAGGGAAATAGACGCAAAAAACATATCTTGAACATATATAGACTTGTATGATTTCCCCACCTACACACTCACACTAACATACTTCTGAAGAGGCCATCAGGGTGCTAAACAACTAGTAATCCTCAGGATTTCACATGTATATCTTCCGACATAATTGCATGTCTTCGCCATTCATAGGTTTTTTAGAGTGAAATGGACCCGAGGGCAAGTAAGAGAAGATTAAAAGAGAAGGAAAACTGAGAGAAGGGAAACGGTGTCAGAAATCGTAAGTAAGAATTGGGATACGTTAATAGAAGGACATGAAAAGGTAGATGAAGGGAAATGTTAAGGGAAAGCTATGTCCCTCGTTCAAGCACAACTCCCAGAATTCTTGTTCATTGTTGAATTATTATTGTAAGTAGTTTGTTAATTCATGAAAAATCAGCTTATTATATGTTGCTGCCTTCTATGATGTTTTGAATCTAATTTAAAAAGCACTTTGTATTGATGTTATAAAATGAATGATTGTGAGTGATGGCATCAGTGTGATTTAGTTTGAATGTGTTATGGAAAATGTTTTGCAGAAATAATCAAATAAGCTTGGTACGAACATAAGAGATGGTTACAACAGCGTATCATTTTACCAAAGCTTGCTACTCGAGTAAGAAGAGATTAACTTAAAGTTTCTTTTGTACTTAGCACTTTATTTCAATGTCAAGCTTTAGTGCTTCGCCATACTTAACTAGTGTGTAAGCTTTCCAAAACTATTCTCTTTGAGTATTATACACAAGCTGCGTCAGGATGATAATTACCATTAATATTTTTCATGTATTGGTCTGTATAATGTGTTGATTTTATGAAGTACTAAAATAATGTTGTTTACCGTGATGATGCTCAGGGACCCTTTTCGTAAAAACTCAAACCAGGATTTGTTTTTGTTTTCGTTTGTTTGTATTGGCTTCAATCCATACATGTATTAAGGTCTCATATGATGAAATTAGAGTAGTTGAGAGTAATTGGATGATGAATCGATTGAAACAGATCCGCTACAGGGAGTTTTGATTCTGTCAAACGTCACGTCCACTATAGTAACGTCCTTATTCAGGCCATTCCAGATGAAGTTTTGAAAGGTCGTGTTTATCTGTACATATTGGTGTGCCCTGATGTAAATATTGTATTAGAGTTTGATTGCATTTTTAAAATCTCATTTGCCTTAACTGCACTGAGGGGAAATTTTGTTTCCATTACACAAAATGGACGTTGGGATGTACACTCATTTCACACAAATGCTTTGCTGCATATTTCATTTCACCTTGGCGTCGACCAAAGGAAAGAAAAAGCCCAAAAGTATGAAATCATTGCTTTTTAACTAATTGAACTACACTCAGCACAAGCGGTCATTTTAAAATACAATGGCTTTTTAGTAGTTCTTTGCAGGACAGTTCTCCAGCTGAAATATTTCATACTTTTAGAAGGCGTGTGTGTCAGAAAGATTTCAAGCCAGTCACATGTGCCAAAACCAACTTGCATAAAATAATGTAAAGTCGTACAGTTTTCGTATTAAATGCTGAAGGTAATGTGTCGATTGCAGGTTTGCTATTCTGTGTAACTTTGTAGCACTTCGCTTTACATGCTTTTGCACTTGACAAAGTCAAATAAAGAGTCTGACAGCTGAGAGTCTCCAGTTCATGTGGGGTTTCGATTCAAGGCTTTTTATTCACTCGTGCCACACAACATCAATATTGCATTGCACTTGGGAAATCGCCATCTTTCAAATCACAGCTTAAATCTCCACTCAATGGTATCTTTAGTGTTTTTTTAGGGCAGGGGTGTCCAAACACTGTCCTGCAGAGGTCAACACACCCACTTGGAAGTTCATAGTACACATAGTAAGATCTTTATTAGGTGCTTTAGGTGTGTTTACAGGATTAGCTAACTTAAAAAAAAAAAAAAACTTTTGCCGATAATTTACTCACCCCCATGTCATCCAAGATGTCCATGTCTTTCTTTTAGTTGAAAAGAAATTAAGGTTTTTGATGAAAACATTCCAGTGGACTTCAATGGGAACCAAACGGTTCAAGGTCCAAATGAGAGTTTCAGTGCAAACTGCTCAAAGGGCTTTAAACGATTCCAGACGATGAATAAGGGTCTTATCAAGCGAAACGATCGCTCATCGTTAAAAATGAATACAAAATTAAGTTTCTTTTTCAAATCTTTTTTCGAGCCATTTTGGTTGTTGAATGAACTAAATGACTCTAAAAAAGATTTGTTCATTTTGATGAATAAGGATAGTCACGAACGCACAGAGCAACTTTGTTATTGATTTATTAAATGAGCGATCGTTTCGCTTGATAAGACCCTTATTCATCGTCTGGAATCGTTTAAAGCCGTTTGAACAGTTCGCACTGAAACTCTCTTTTGGACCTTGAACCGTTTGGTCCCCATTGAAGTCCATTATATGGAGAAAATCCCAGAATGTTTTCATCAAAAATCTTAATTTTGTTTCAGACATGGACATCTTGGATGACATGGGGGTGAGTAAATTATCAGCATAAGTTTTTTTAAAAGTGAACTACTCCTTTAATTGGGGTTGGAGCAGAATAGTGGCCCTCAAGGAGTAGAATTGGATACCCCTGGTTTAGGGTAAAAGTTAAAGGTGCACTCTGTAACATTTGGACCTCTAGACGTTAAAAAAAACCATGCATTTTGTGGAAGAACATGGTTTTGGTTGTGCTTTGGCTCTGCAGATGAATATGATTATCCTTCAGCTAATATTTAGATTGAAAGGATCTCAAGTGAACCAGCTAATGATGTTACTTCAGCTTTGCACGTTAATAGACACGCACGTCCTCGAGAATAAATTCCAGCCCAGCGCTACAATAACCATCATGAAATGAGCCTTCACAATAAATAACACTTCACAATGAGCTCTATTAGAGAGCTGTTCACCTTTCACCTGTCGAGTAATAAAAACCGTCGCTTTTACAACGCATCTGCTCGATAGTAACGCAGCCTTAAGTTTTAGAAAGTTGCATTTGCTACACTGCCATTCAAAACAACAGTTTCAAACACCAGTGAAAGCAGACTCCGAACAGCAGAAGTATCTTTGCAGATTTCAATGTTTTATTTTGGTAGCCCAAGCGCACACATGCACACATCTGACTTTAGTGTTGTTCTATTAGAAAATGACAGAAAACAAGTAATTAGGTCAGTCATCTTTCAGCACGCTGGATTCACGTCTTCAGTAACACTCGACAATAATGTTCAACACGTCAGTTAGCGTGAATGATCCGTATACAGCACTTGATGCGCGTGCTCATTTCTAAATAGTATTTGTAACATTCAAGGTTGCATTATGAAATCGCGTGAACTAACGGTAAACCGCGTGTGCAAACGAACATTAAATGCTTTGAGAGAAGTTCGATAACTATAGAAGGGTATTGTGAAGTGCTTCCATGAAGCTGTACTGTGGCGTTGGTGTAGCTCATGTTGGCACAGCCGTGTGGACGGTTACCACATCATATACTGAGAGGAAAACAAGAGCGATTGAGTGAAACGAACGTGTGGATGAAGACGGGAAAGCGTGTGCGTCGCGATACTGCTAAAAATGGCGTGCGATAATGCCAGTACATCCATCCGTTTGTGAAATTCATTCATACCGTCAGTAAGTTCACACACCAGCTGAACGGACCTCTTCCTGCTGGCACAATGGGTTCTTCGTCCGGACTGATCTCAGTTAAAAGCACATCATGGGTCTCTCGCTACACAAAGTCTGTGAAGTCGTCCACGGTGGACACGAGCCTCTTCCTCTGGCCGGCGTCCGGGTTGGAAGCAGCACCGGCGGGCTGGTGGGCGGGTTTACTCTGCATGGGGGCGTGGCTTTGAGTCAGAGAGATCCCATGAGTGGGACGGGACTGGATTTCCTCCTGAGCCTATTGATGGAGAAAAGCAAAGCCAATCCCACAATGCATTATTCACGCGATACATATCATACAGTGGTGTGAATAAGTGTTTGCCCCCATGCTAAAGTTGCCTAAAAAGAGGAATAAAAAATCATCTTTTGGATATTGATCTTAATGCCTTAATTAGAAAAATGAGGAAAACTCCAACCTTTAAGGACACCAATTTTCTTTGTGAATGAATAATGTATCATAAATAAATAAATGTTTTTCCTTAAAATACAGGGTGCATAAGTCATTGTTAAATTCCCATAGAGTCAGGCAGATTTTTATTTTTAAAAGCCAGTTATTTCATGGATCCAGGATAATATGCATCCTGATAAAGTTCCCTTGGCCTTTGGGATTAAAATATCCCCACATCATCACACACCATTCACCATGCCAAGAGATTGCCATGGTTTTACTTCAGTTAGCCTAATAGCTGGTTTGATTTGCATTGAAAGATGATCTTATGGAAAGTACCCCATGCCAATCTCTAGGCATGGTGAATGGTGTGTGATGATGTTGGGGATATTTTAATCCCAAAGGCCAAGGGAACTTTATCAGGATGCATATTATCCTGGATCCATGAAATAACTGGCTTTTAAAAATAAAAAATCTGCCTGACTCTATGGGAATTTAACAATGACTTATGCACCCTGTATTTTAAGGAAAAACATTTATTTATTTATGATACATTATTCATTCACAAAGAAAATTGGTGTCCTTAAAGGTTGGAGTTTTCCTCATTTTTCTAATTAAGGCATTAAGATCAATATCCAAAAGATGATTTTTTATTCCTCTTTTTAGGCAACTTTAGCATGAGGGCAAACATATGCCATTATAGAGTATAGTGAGCACTCACCCGGGTCCTGATCCTCTTGATGTGTCTCAATCTTGCCAGCCATTTTGAAGCATACGCGTCCGATGGGTTCGCCCTGGACTGGTGGACCAGCGACGCCATCTTTCCAAGACAAAGGAGAAGATTAAACACTCATTAAAAGCGTAAATTCAATGCGAAACACCTTCCAGATTGTGATGTGCTTTAGAAACACATTTCAATATAATTTCCCCAAACCGAAACACTCCTGTCTACTAATGCCTCGAGTTCAGTGGTAACCATGGCAACAAGAACGTATTAATCCACCCCTAAAACAGTCCTTGTCCCGAGCGAACCCCCGATTTAGCATGTGCCCTCCCCTGCCCTGCCGGCCATTTCGCGGCGGTTGTGCTAATTGGCGGCAGAGGCAGTGGGCTGAGACTTCCCGCGGTGATGTGTAGGGTCTCGGAGGAAAGCGTTGGTGTGTGAGTCACAACGAGAACGGCCTTATTACACCGTCTCCACTTATCACAGCAGGTGGGAAGAGTTGTGAGCTCAACTATCCGAGAGAAGGAAAAAAAGCTGTGCGCGGCAAACGGTTTTCCGTCTCAAGGATACAGTGGCTTTCATTAAGTGAGCTACACACATAAATGATACCTGGAATTATAATGATTTGCACCCAAAAAAAACCCAGCTAAATGTATTAAATAATAGAGCTGGGTGAAAATATCGATTTCTTAATTTTAATCAATTCTTAAAGGGATAGTTTACCCAAAACCAATATCGGTAACCAAACAGTTGTCTTCCATACTTTACTATAGTACCAATACTCTTTAAAATATCTTTTTTGTGTGTTCAAATGACGACTCATTCAGGTTTGGAACAACATGAGGGTGAGTAAATGATGTGACGTTTGGGTGTACTATCCCTTTAAATCCCAATAAGTGTATACTTTTCTTTGGTATTTAATATGTTTGAATAAATGCGTCAAGTTATGTCAGCCACCATGTTTATATATATTTTTTAGAAACATAATTAGTTAGTATTACAACTTTATTACTATAAATAACTTACTTTAGCAATTTAAGTGTTTGTACACAGTTAATATTAAGCTTCATTGTTATAGTAATGTAGTGCCAACTGATTCCCTGTTTAACAGCTTTAGATTTAAACAGTCTGTATCTGATATCCGAATAAATAAAATATCAAAAACAAATTGAATTTTGTGTTAATACCCAGATTTATTAAATACCTTTCTGATTTGTTTTTTGCATAGTAACGCCCAGGGGTGTAAAATATACTGGAAAAGTGAAAGTCTGGATACGCCAAAAACATACTTGGGTGAAAGAAACATGATAGAGGAGGTTTTTTTAACCATTTTCTTAATGCAAAGTGACTGATTTGAATAAATGATCCGACAGACAGACTTAGAAGGGTTTTGCTGAGGTGGAAAAACATCCATCTATGTTACACAGAACAAAAACCAGCGCAGTTGAGGACAAAAACACAGGCAAGCGCCACTCTTTAGGAAATGTAAAAGAGACAAAAGAGGAAAACAGGAGGAGTCTCACGTTGGCGTGCAGCGCCATCTGTCTCACGAGCAGAGGAAGGTTGCGGTCAGAGACGATCTTTGCCACGCTGGTGTCCACCAAACCCTCCAGATCTGCGGGAGAACGAGGAGTCACAGGGGTCAGGCTTCACTATAATACACACATATCTGAATGAAAGCGGGTGAGTTGAACCTTTGCGACACTGCAGCGTGACCAGGTTGCTCTCGTAGTCCAGTGGCTTTATAAGCACCTCCACAAAGTTGAACTGGCCCTGTCAACATCAACACACAAAACGTCATATTTCATAATTCGAGGAGTAGTTCACTTTTAAAAAAAACTTTTGCTGATAATTTACTCGCCCCCATGTCATCCAAGATGTCCATGTCTTTCTTTCTTTAGTTGAAAAGAAATTAAAGTTTTTGATGAAAACATTCCAGGATTTTCTCCATATAATGGACTTCAATGGGAACCAAACGGTTCAAGGTCCAAATGAGAGTTTCAGTGCAAACTGTTCAAAGGGCTTTAAACGATTCCAGATGATGAATAAGGGTTTTATCAAGAGAAACGATCGCTCATTTAATAAATAAATAACAAAGTTTAAGTTTTATAAGCTCAAATGCTCGCCTTGCTCTGTTCTGTGTGACTCTCCTGTTCGAACTCGTTTATCAAAATGAACGAATCTTTTTTCGTGTCATTTGGTTCATTCAGCGAACGAAATGAACGAGTTGACTCGGAAAAAGATTCGTTCATTTTGATGAACGAGTTCGAACAGGAGAGTCACACAGAACAGAGCAAGGAGAGCATTTGAGCTTATAAAACTTTAACTTTGTTTTTTTGTTTTTTTAAATGAGCAATCGTTTCGCTTGATAAGACCCTTATTCATCGTCTGGTGTCGTAAAGCCCTTTGAACAGTTTGCAGTTTGCACTGAAACAGTCTTTTGGACCTTGAACCGTTTGGTCCCCATTGAAGTCCATTATATGGAGAAAAATCCTGGAATGTTTTCATCAAAAACCTTCATTTCGTTTCGACTGAAGAAAGAAAGACATGGACATCTTGGATGACATGGGGTGAGTAAATTATCAGCAAACGTTTTTTTTAATAGTGAACTACTCCTTTCAGGTAGACCGAATGTGGCAAAGACAGGAATGCAGTGTAAAGGGACTGTCTCACACACCTTGATGGTGCCCAGTTTGTACTCCTCCCCGGAGTCGTTGTAAACCACCACCACGAAGTCGTTGCCGATGTGGCGCTTCTTGTTGCAGCAGCCCCTGTCGCTCTCTCGGTTCGGCATGAGAGTGGCTATGTGGAAAATGGCTGATGGGAAGGACTGCATTAGTCAGACTCTCTTTATGAACGCCTCAGATGATCAGCTCAACTTACAGTAATGGATCACACACACAGACAGACTCGAGTGGATCTGGAGTCCATTCATCATACTCGAGATTGTGAAAGGTTTGCCTGTTTTCTGGCTGTTGTGGTTTTAAAGCAACACCAAGTTACTTCTACTTCCTCTGCGGTCGCCCTACTGGTTGGAAGCGGAATTGTCCATTAGTGCCTTGCCAAATAATTTAGCCTAGCGGCTATCCTACTGTCACGCACACGCTCGCTGTTTATCCAGCGCCGGCTTTAGAATGAACGATGTCCACAGACGAGGTAGAGTGAGTTACATGATTTCATGAAAGGATGATGTATTGCGACATCAGAAACGAAGAAAAACTAAATAATGACTATTGTAACGCTTGACGTAAAGCAAGTCAAATTTGTAGTTTTCTTGCGTCTCATTAGAACTACAGAAACACGACCTGATCTGGCGATCTCACACAGCGTGGTTGTAGCAGGTATAGGACCGCAAAGCAGAGACATAAGTGCCTTTCACCCTGTTATGAGTTACTGAGCCACTGAAACCATTTTGGAAACATTATTTTAAGGTAAAATATCTTACTTAGTGTTGCTTTAAAGGACCTATCTAATAATAATAATAATAATAATAATAATAATTAGTTATTAATAGTAGATAATTACAGAAAAGGTATAATTAGTAAGAAATAATATTAATAATAATAATTAAAATAATTATTAGAATGAATAATACTACTACTAATTTTAATTATTATTTTTACTGTTATACTATTATAATTTTTGACCAAAATTCAACAGTGAGTGAAGAAATACTGACTAAAAATATTATTCCCCATCCTTAAGATCTTGAATGGTCTTTCTAATAATAGTAATTATAATTAATAATAATATATATTATTATAGGTATATAATAATAATTATTAATATTATTATTATTATTATTATTATTAGAGTGACCTATTATTCTTATTTTAGTAATAAAAAATAATATTAAATTATAAACAAATAATAATAGATTATTATTATTAAAGACTATAATTATTATATCTCAACAGCAAGTAGTAGTAGTGAGAAAGAAAAGTAAATAATTATTAATTAGAATGAATAAAATAATTCTATGAATGTTTAATGTATTATTATTAAGAAAATTATTAGTAGTAGTAAATTATTATTATAATATACTGAGTATTGTTGCTATTAATAATAACTTATTAACAGCTAGTAATACCATTAATAAGAATTATTAATTATAATAACTATTATTATTATTATTATATAATATATCAATCATATAAATAATTGATCATTAAAATTAATAATAAATCTTTTTATAATTATTTTGAGTCAATTTTATTCTACAATATAATATATAGCAATATAATAGTTATTTACAAAAATATAGTATTATTACTATTATGAGTAATGTTAATAATTCTATATTTAAAATTTTCTTCTACCACTCATAAATAAAGTGATGATGATGTGACGCTCTCACCTTGCATGATGTCATCGTGCCAGCAGTAGGTGAACTCGCCGTCGTCCCCGTACTGATCCAGTCCACCCAGGAAGATCTGGTCTGGGTCGCAGTCCTTCAGGTGGATCAGTTTCCCCAGGCCCGTCAGGAACTGTGCGTACCGGTTGGACCCGTACTCGTTGGACAGTATTGACACCTCGTTATTTGCCTGATAATAAACAACCATAGATCATAAAGACTTCCTAAAAACCCAATCTCAAACAGAAGGTTGGAAGGGGAAAGACGTGTACCTGGCCGGCTCCCACAAACACCACACCGATCTTGTGCGTGTCGTACGGAGGCATCTGATCCAAGACTTTAACGGCACGATCTATCAGCTGGGAACGCCAGACCACACTACATTAACATCAAGCTCTGCCGCAATCAGGCCAGGGAAAAGTGTTTGGGTCCATCTCACAGACAAATGGAAATATTTCACCACAAACTGATTTAGGATAAGTTATTTTTGGTTAAGTTTATTAGCCCAAAAATTCAAGAAATATTTAGACAGAACGAACGAATGAACAACAGACAGAATGAATGAACGACAGAGAGATAGAACGAAGGAATGACAGACAATGAACGAACGGATGACAGACAGAGAACGAACGGACGAACGACAGACAGACAGGCAGAACGAAGGAATGACAGAGAGAATGAATGATGAACGACAGACAGAACCTACAAACGAACATCAGACAAAAGACAGAACGAAGTAATGAAACAAAATGATTGAACGAACGACAGACAAACAGTCAGACAGAATGAACAAACAGACAGAACGAACAGAATGAAGGAATGACAGACAGAGAACGAACAAACAAACAAAACAACAGACAGAATGAAGGAATGACAGACAATGAATGAATGAATGAATGACAAAAAGAACGACAGACAGACAGAACGAACAACAGACAGAATGACAGACAGACAGATCGAAAAGAACGACGGAATGACAGACACAACGAACAGAATGAGAGAAAGAGAGCGAACGAACGACAGACAGAACAACAGAATGACAGACAGAACGAACGACAGAGAAGGAAAGACAGACAAAACGACAGAATGATAGAGAATGAAGGAACGACAGAATGACAGAGAGACAGCTCGAACAGAACGACGGAATGACAGACAGAGAACGAACGAACGACAGACAGAACGACAGACAGAACAACAGAATGACAGACATAGAACGAACGACAGAACGAAAGACAGACCGAAAGACAGACAGAACGACAGACAGACAGATCGAACAGTACGACAGACAGAGAACGAAAGAACGACAGACAGAACGACGGAATGACAGACAGAGAACGAACGAATGACAGACAGAACGACAGACAGAACAACAGACTTAGAATGAACGACAGACAGAACGACAGACAGAACAACAGAATGACAGACATAGAACGAACGACAGACAGAACGACAGACAGATCGAACAGAACGACAGAATGACAGACAGAGAACGAACGAACGACCGACAGAAAAACAGACAGAACAACAGAACGAAGAAATGACAGACAGAACGAAAGAACGACAGACAGAATGAACGAACGAACAAATGACAGTGAGAACGACAGACAAAATGAATAAATGACAGAACGAACGAATGAACAAATGGCAGACAGAAAATGAACGACAGAGAGAACGAACGGCAGACAGATAAAACGAACAACTGATGGAACGATGACAGATAGACGGACAGATTTGTGCTGAAATATGACATTGATGTCTTCATGAGATTCATCCCATTATAAGATGTAGGACTGACCTGAGTTTTGGGCAGCAGGAGGGGTTTGTTGGACTCGTTGCCGAAGAAGGGAGAGTGATAGAGCTGCAGGAAGACGAAACTGCAGACAGAGAGAAGAGGATCAAGGTCAGATGGACTGAATCTCCACTCCTACACCAGCGCTAAACACTGAACTCAACACCTTTCCTCTGCCTACACACTCGCCTCAGCGCACAGGAACAGATCTGAGCTAAAGGAGAAGTTTGGAGAGGATCCGGGAGCATGAGGCCTGAAACACCTCAGGAGACCCATTAAATACGGCTCAGAGACACTTGGCAAATTAGGATAAAACCCCAGACTTAAAACAAACCTTGCCTTCACAATATCAAAGAGAAGACAAGCGGCACTGATAACAATACAGAGAGACATGCTCAGGAGGATGAGCAACACACAACTGCAGAAGCGCTTAACAACACACCTCACAACTCATCATTACTAGCCAGCTGTTCAACATATTCATGATACTATATAAAAATATAGTTTTAGATCTATCTATCTATCTATCATCCATCTATCGATCCTATCCATTCGTCCACCCATCCATCATCCAACCACCATCATTTATCAATCCATCCATCCATTTATCAATCCATCCATCCATCGTCAATACATATATCTATCATCCATCCATCCATCCAGTCCATTTATCCCTCCATCAATCCACCAATCAATTTATCCATCCATCCATCCATCAATCCATCTATCCAATCCATCTATTCATCCATCATTTCATCCATCTATCCTTCAATCCATCTATCCATCCATCTATCCATCCATCTATTCATCAATCCATTCATCAATCAATTTATCAATCCATCTATCTATCCATCCATTTATCAATCCATCCATCCATCCATCTATCCATCATCTATCAATACTGCCCTACAAAGCAAAAAGGCAGTAACTACGCAGAGTGCAGAACTGAGAAAAATGACTTTTGCTAGGGCTTTTTGCAGTTACTGTACAAACGACTACCATTTTTATCTAAAACGACACGCATTTAAGATAAGATGTTTTGTCATATAACAAAGGATGCCTTGAATGTCATGAAAATTGTAATAATTAATGCTTTATCAAAACTGCAGTTACTGCCTTTTTGCTTTGTAGGGCAGAATACATATATCTATCCACCCATCCATCTATCTATTCATCAGTCCATTTATCCCTCCATCAATCCATCCATCCATCCATCCATCCATTCATCCATCCATTTATCAATCCATCCATCCATCCATCCATTTATCAATCCATCCATCCATCCATCCATCCATCCATCCATTTATAAATCCATCCATCCATCCATCCATTTATCAATCCATCATCTATCAATACATATATCTATCATCCATCCATCCATCCATCCATCCATCTTCCACCCACTCCTCCATTCATCAATCCATCTATCCAATCCATCCATCCATCGTCAATACATATATCTATCATCCATCCATCCATCCAGTCCATTTATCCCTCCATCAGTCCACCAATCAATTTATCCATCCATCCATCCATCCATCAATCCATCTATCCAATCCATCTATTCATCCATCATTTCATCCATCTATCCTTCAATCCATCTATCCATCCATCTATTCATCAATCCATTCATCAATCAATTTATCAATCCATCTATCTATCCATCCATTTATCAATCCATCCATCCATCCATCCATCCATCCATCCATCCATCATCTATCAATACATATATCTATCCACCCATCCATCTATCTATTCATCACTCCATTTATCCCTCCATCAATCCATCTATCCAATCCATCCATCCATTCATCCATCAATTCATCCATCCATTTATCAATCCATCCATCCATCCATTTATCAATCCATCATCTATCAATACATATATCTATCATCCATCCATCCATCTTCCACCCACTCCTCCATTCATCAATCCATCTATCCAATCCATCCATCAATCCATTCATCAATCCATCCATCAATCCATCCATCAATCCATCCATCAATCCATCCATCAATCCATCTATCCAATCCATCCATCAATCCATTCATCAATCCATCTATCCAATCCATCCATCAATCCATCTATCCAATCCATCCATCAATCCATTCATCAATCCATCTATCCAATCCATCCATCAATCCATTCATCAATCCATCCATCAATTCATCCATCTATCCTTCAATCCATCTATCCATTGATCTATTCATCAATCCATCCATATATCTATCTTTGTGACTAAAAAAAAACTCAAATCATGATAAATCAAACATCACTGGCTCTCATGCAACTCATACAATCAATCAGGTACAGCGAGGGGGGACATTTTTAATCAATAATTGTTAAATTTCTGTTCAATAACGTTTGAATAAATGTTTCGTCAGTTTCTCACACAAAGTTTATTGCATGCCTTCAGAACATGTAAAATCCACGATTAGAGGACGTTCAAAACTCTTTCCATGGAAGAAACTCCTCCTTATAATTTTATGCCTCTTTCTTTTCATCACCCATACAGGAAATGTATTTTGAGTAACGTCTGTCCTTATTGGGAGGAAACTGTAGCTTTATATTGAACATGTTAAAATATGTTCACAACCATTGTTTCAAGAAAGACAACAGCTCTAAGTGTTTGAGCGAATCCCATCACATGTCTCAGATGCATGATGGAGGAAAGTGTTTATGGGAAACTCACTCTGTTTCCTGGTATATATATATATAAGACAGCAAGCCAATCGATCACCGACTCTAAACTTCACGAAGATGGATGCTAGTAATTTAAAGTATTCTAATTCAAAAAGGCAACAATTTGCAAGCGCTCAACTCAAAAAGCGCCTCACTTCTCGAAATGAGCCGAGCGAGCGAAGACGACAGGATGATTTAATGTCAGCGGGGCGACGGATGATGACAGTAATGAGAAAGAATGAAGCTGTCCATATCATGCTTTGCTTCTCCTGGAAAGTGAAGCACTCGATCAAACGGCTGCCGCTCAAAACACATTACAGGCGTGTTAACGTTTGCTGAGCGTAATCACGGCTTAACGTAGACGACATCCATTACACGACTGAGCCCCGGATTTGCCGTTCGCCGTCGTGGATTATTGATAGGTTTAAATTGCAGGGTAGTTTTTTGAACAGAAATCAACACACCATTGTGCAGGAGGCTTTCCCACACATTTTTATACAACCTGTCCCTCCATTAAAAGTATCTATAATGCACATCTTAAAATGTAAACATCTGCTAAAAATGAGACGACCAAAAAAAAACAAAAAGACCATGATGCAACGGGGCAACTGCTAGTGCTAAACACTTCATCTTCTGAGCCAAACTACAGTTCTATAGATATTATAATGTGTGATTCGTACATTTATTGTGTTATTAATGAGGCTTATCTAATGAAAAATAATATCACTGTGAGGTGGTTTAAAGGGGCAGATGCACTTTAGGCAGATTTACTGCTTTTGTGTTCAAACTGGCAATTTAAATAAAATAATAATAACAATACACTACCATTCAAACGTTAGAGGTAGTATAATTTTTCTTCAACAAGGCTGCATTTATTTGATCAAAAATACAGTAAAAACTGCAATTTAAAAATGTTTTCATTTTAAATTTAAATTGTAAATTTTAATTTAATCATTAATTTAATTTTAATTGAATCATTAGTCATTTTAAATTTAAATTGCAATTTAAAATGACTGTTTTCTATTTTTATATATTTAAAGATGTAATTTATTCTCAAAGCTGAATTTTCAGCATCATCACTCCATGACCCTTCAGAAATCACTCTAATATGATGATTTGATGCTCAAGAAACATTTCTGATTATTATCGGTGTTGAAAACAGTCATGCTGCTTCATATTTTTTGTGGAAACTGTGATTTAAAAATAAAATAAAATCCAGAATTCTTTGATGAATAGAAAGTTCAAAAGATCAGCATTTATGTGAAATAATGTCTTTCCTGTCACTTTGGATCAATAAAATGCATCCTTGCTGAACAGAATAATTAATTTCTTTTTCTTTAATCTGACCCTAAACAGCAGTGTGTATGTATATAAATACATGCATACACACAGTATATCGATATGGTATTGATACATCATCATAAGTCCCTAATCCATTTAAGACACGATCTCGGTTTACCTGGGACTGAGTCCTGAGCTCTTCTCTGCATTGGATGGCCCTCCTCGGCTGTGGTACGAGTCTCTGTCCATCTTCCTCTCCCGGCGGGACGAGGGTGCGGACACTGAAATGGTGTGTCCGCGGGGCCTGTGTCCGGTGGGAGACTGGGGTCCCGGCTGGGCCGTGGGGAACTCCAGCCTCATCCGGGACGTGGACGATGAAGAGGCCGAGACGCTGGTGCTGGACGGGCCGGCGGACCCAACGCTCTCCCCGGCGGCCTCTCTCTCCGGGCCCGGGGCCGTCTGGATCCTGGGGCACAGCACGTCTCCACCCGGGGCACTCTGGGCTTTGCTCAGCGCCTCGGGAAGCGTCTGCAGCTCCGGAGACGAGCTGGACTGTTTCAGGGGCGTGGGGGAGAAGGTGAGCTCCGGGTCATGTGGTCCGGGGCTCAGCGCGGGCTGGTCGATCGGGATCCCGCCTTCACTCACCTCCTCCAGCGTCGACTTATCCTCCTGACTCGACGTCGAGGACGACTTGAGATCACAGAAATCACACCAATCAGTCTTTGGTTTATAAATGTCAATAAAGTAAAATTGCTGGCTGATAATATATTAGTCTTTCACTAGCAGTGCTGCGGAGAAACTGCACACTGACACTATATTAACTGAAAATAAATGTTATTATTACCAATTATTCATAGTACTTATTATTATTATTATAATTATTATTATATAAGTGTAAATAATGCATATAAATGTAAATAGAATATATATTAAATATAACTATTAACTCCCTCTGTCATATATAAATGGGGAAAAAAATATATATATGACTAATATTGTGATTATTAATATATAATCATATGAATATATATATATGTATTTGAAAACAAATGTGAATTAAAAAAAACTATAAAACATAACTACATATAACAAAAAATATGTGTGTGTGTGTGTGTGTGTGTGTATATATATATAACAAAAACTGCATGTGTGTACATACATAATATATAAACACACACACACACACACACACAACTTTTGTTATATATATATATATAACAATAATAACACTAATATTGTGATTATTAAATGTTATAATTACATGAATATTGATAATTATTCAAATTCACTATTTTATTCACATTATTAATATTATCAATATTCATGTAATTATAAAATTTAATAATTACAAGATTAGTGTTATTATTGTTATATATGTTATTAATATTGTGATTATTAATATATAATTATATGAATATTACTAATGTGAATATATATATATTTGAAAAACAAATGTGAATTAAATAACTATATTACATAATATATAACTATATATAACAAAAACTCTGTGTATATATATATATATATATATAACGTAAAAATTGCATGTATGTGTGTACATATATATGTGTATGTATATGTTTTATATATATATATATATATAAAAAACAAAAACTGCATGTGTGTACATACATAATATATATGTATATATATATATATATATATATATATATACACACACACACACACGCAGTTTTTGTTATATATATATATATATATATATATATAACAATAATAACACTAATATTGTGATTATTAAATTTTTGAATTACATGAAAATTTATCATATCAATAATGTGAATAAAATAGCGAATATTAATATTGTGATTTTTTGATTATTGTATTCTGATAATGATGGTGATTATTATTGTATTTATAAATAAATAGCAACAATAATATATTAAATGAATGTGTTTTACCCGGCTCAGCATGCCGGCTGGTGTCGGAATGGTGCTCATGAAGATGGGTTCAGAAGGAACGGCCTCGAACTCCTCCTCCTCCTCCTGCGACTCCGCCGGTGACGCGCCCGTCCTGCTCGGCACACCCTCCTCCAACACAACGGAGTCTGTGGGACGGCAGCGAGAGCACAATCAACAAGACGGCGTCACGGCGGACTGTGCTGGATCCACGAGCAGAGGAGCGTCTAACATTAGTCTAGGAACTCTCCTAAAGTCACTCTAATACATGCACAGCCAAACCTGCACTAACACACTCTGACCACACACAAGCTGGACACATAAAGCAGGATTTACAGAACATGCTGCTTTCAGACACCCAACGAGAAGAGAAATGAGAGTTGAAGAGTGTCATCTGTATGCTAATGTACCTCTGAAAGTTAAAAAAAGCAGATACACACTTTTAACGGCCTCTCTCTTGCAGGAAAATAAATCCAAAATTAATGATGACATCATGTTGCACTCATTGTACTCCAATCCGACTAGTGATAGTATGGCTGGGTGTTTTACTGTAGCTAAAAATTATTTACTCTTAAGAAAAATATTTTCTTGTATGCAAGTAATAAAATGGCTATTAATCGCGATTAATCGCATCCAAAACAAAAGTTTGTGTTTACATAATATATGTCTGTGCAATGTGTATTATTTTGTATATATATAAAAACATACACATGCATGTATATTTAAGAAAAAAATATTATTTATATATAAAATATTTATACTTATATATAATATAAATTATATATAAATCTATATACAGTATATACATGGAAATATTTCTTAAATATATACAAGCATGTGTGTGTATTTATGTATATATGAAGAGTTCCGATGCAAAAGCCTCTAAATGCCATTTGAAATTTTCTTCTTTAATGATGATTTTTATCAAACTTGTATATTTAAGTTCAGTAATTTCACTTAAATAACAATTAATAGGTAATTATCATTGCCATTTAAGTGAAATCACTGAACTTAAATATACAAGTTGATAAAAATCATCATTAAAGAACAAAATTTCAAATGGCATTTAGAGGCTTTTGCATCTGAACTCTTTATATATATAATAATTATACACAGTGCACCCACATATATTACGTAAACGCAAACTTTTATTTTGGATGCGATTAATCGCGATTAATCGTTTGGCAGCCCTATTTATAAAAGCGTCTTCTAAATGACTAAATGTAAATGTAAGATATTTTAAATACCAATGCATTGAGAGTCATTTAATTAATTGCAATATCTAATTCAGTTAAATGTTTAATTGACTGACAGCCCTAATATGAAGGTAAATGCACGTACATACAATTATTTATTGATATAATAACACATCAACATTCTTGAACTTAAAATAAAACGGTCACAATAGGAAAACTAAAAGCTAAAAGTTGATTAAATCTGAAAAAAGCTATTTTTAAAATATCAAAATATCATTTTTAACCTAAAACACTGATGCTGAATGAAAAATCTTCACATAAAAGTGAAATGTCAGTTACTCTTGATCTATATAGAAAGGCTGAAACCTTTCTTTCCATCCGCATGGCCCGTCTCTCGCAGAAACACTTTTATGCGAGTCAAATTCAAATCACACGCATAAAGGGAATACATTACCAGATGACAGAAACTGGGCAGCTTTAGAAGAGAAAGATGCCTTTCAGGTCAAATTCATGGATGAAAGAAGAAGAGCAAAGGGAAGAGAACAGAGCTCCAGGAAAAAAAAAAAAAAAAATCACTTGTTCTCTCGATTGGCTGAGTTCACCTTTGATTAGTCGGTTTGTTCTGGTGTTAATAAAGAGCCACATACACACTAGATATATATATATATATATCTACCTGCCCAGGAAATACTCCTGTGAAACCTGCCGGGTGTATCAGGGGAGCAGAGAGAGCTGAGCGCGCCCACTGCAGCGCACACACACACACACAGAAACCAACACAGGGACACCCATCAACATCGCATGGACCCAGATGACAGAACAAAACTACAGTCAGAGTCTCAGGCTGAGAGAGCATGATCTGTAAAGAGGTCTGGATGGCAAATGCTTTCTCATTGTGTTTATTTCGTTTGTTTCGCTCTCTCAGCGTAGACGGCGGCAGGAGGTTCGCTATAGTGTTGCACGGTGCACCGATACTTCAAAAGTATCGCGATACTCGGAAATTAAAAACCTCACGATACCTAAATTTATTAGTATCGATACTTTTATGAATGACCGCGACCCAGATTTGTAAGAGACGTATTTCATGTTGGTGTGTGCCACGCACGTCTGTGTTTCTCCTCACGCACGCAGCAAAGAAGCGGCAGCTGTCATGAGACAAACACTACCGCGAGACGGCTGCACGCGCGAGCACACGTGATACAGTGGCCGCCTGTCAGTAGCGGAGTGGCGATCAGGAGAGTCGGATCTTTTCCCGGTGGGGCGGTGGTGTTTCGAGGCCGCGAGGGCCGGTCTGATAGTTATACATTGCAAGTTATTAGCAACACAATCCAGAGGTCTCTGCAATGGCGATAGTTTGAAGCGCGCGTCCGTGTGAAGACGGTGCGCGACTGCGCGAGCCGCAAAAGACACTGTATCCAACTGATAGCAGCGAAAAAGAGCGGTGCTTGATTTAAAAAACTAATAAAAAAATAAAAATAAAAAATAAATAAAAATTTTTGATACATTTTTAAAAAACTGAAAAAAATTCAGATTTTAGCGTTAGATCTCTTATTTAAAGGATTAGTTCACTTTTGAAAAAACCTTTGCTGATTATTTACTCACCCCCATGTCATCCAAGATGTCCATGTCTTTCTTTCTTCAGTCGAAAAGAAATTAAGGTTTTTGATGAAAACATTCCAGCATTTTTCTCCATATAATGAACTTCAATAGGGACCAAACGGTTCAAGGTCCAAATTAGTTGTTATATATGTTAGTTTTAGTGCAGTTTTAAAGGGCTTTAAACGATTCCAGACGATGAATAAGGGTCGTCTTATCAAGCAAAACGATCGCTCATTTAATAAATAAATTACAAAGTTTAAGTTTTATAAGCTCAAATGCTCGCCTTGCTCCGTTCTGTGTGACTCTCCTGTTCGAACTCGTTTATCAAAATGAACAAATCTTTTCCAGAGTCAACTCGTTCATTGAATGAACCAAATGACACGAAAAAAGATTCATTCATTTTGATGAACGAGTTTGAACAGGAGAGTCACGAACGCACATCACAGAACAGAGCAAGGCGAGTATTTGAGCTTATAAAACTTAAACTTTGTTATTTATTTATTAAATGAGCGATCGTTTCGCTTGATAAGACCCTTATTCATCGTCTGGAATCATTTAAAGCCCTTTGAACAGTTTGCAGTTTTCACTGAAACGGTCTTTTAAACCTTGAACCGTTTGGTTCCCATTGAAGTCCATTATATCGAGAAAAATCCTGGAATGTTTTCATCAAAAACCTTCATTTCTTTTCGGCTGAAGAAAGAAAGACATGGACATCTTGGATGACATGGGGGTGAGTAAATTATCAGAAAAAGTTTTTTTAAAAGTGAACTACTCCTTGAGCATACTAGAGCACCCGATATACTCTTTGAACTCATTTCAGCTGTGTATAAACATCAGAGATCAGACGCTGGAGTCGTGCGGCTCACCGGTGTTGGACCGCTGGATGGGACAGGGCCTGCCCTGCGGGGGGGCTCCAGGGGCATCGCTCCGGGGCTCCTTCACCCCGTCCATGGCCATCAGCACGCTGGACAGCTCCTGCAGCGGCAGGTTCCCCAGCTCCGAGGAGAAGGGGCTCGGCGGGTTCTCCAGACACATCAGCCAGCTGGTGTTCCCTGAGCAGAGACAGACAACACACGAGAGCAGATTTACAGAATCAGGCAAATGCCAACTGGAAAGCAATAAGGTAGGAGAGGCTGTGCTGTATCGGGAATAAGTCACGGCTGAAGGGCTCAGGGATTTGTTTTATTAAAGCCAAAAAATAAGCATCAATGCAACTTTCATGAAGAAAAAATAGTCCCTGACCGTGAACAGCAACAGAAGTGACATTATTTCATAATTGCACAATCGATTGGACCAACCAACACAAGTTTCAAAAACGAAAATAGGGAATCGATTTTAACAGCCTTTTTTTCTTTCTTTCATTTTTTTACCAAAAATGTGATCAATACAGATCAATACAGCACAGAGACATGTAGGATGTTGGAAAACAACAACGTCTTTTCGGTTATTCGCTATTACTTTAAAGGGGTCATGAACTGGCTTTTTAAATTGTATTATATTGTTGTCTGAGGTCAACTTATGACGTTCGCTTGGTTTTTGCATTCAAAAAAATCAAAATGAATAAGTAATAGGCTATTTTCTACCCTAGTTTTGAGCCTAGCTCCAAAACGCTCGGTTTTTATGGGCGTCTCGCACTGAAGACTTGGAAGTAAACGCGCACTGCTGTGAGTGGATAACAGTTTTGCGTATTATAATGAGTTATAAACTCTTGATCCAGTTTGTCATCACGAGGTAGGCATCTATGTTATTTAGCTATGCGTGTAATGCGCGAATCGGTGGGCGGGGCTAAACCGGCCGTGTTGAAGTAGGCGTTGATCTTCTCCTGCTGGGGTGGTGTTTTATCCTCTTTAGTTCCCCCCTTTGAAAAACGAGTCGTTTGCTGAGCCTGGTGTCAATAAAAGCTTTTATTGGACTAACAAGGACGTTTTCAGTTCTGAAACTTACAGGATATTCTTATAATATGATGAAAGCTCAAGGAAAATTTGATTTCTCACTTCATCACCCCTTTAATGCAAGTGAAGAAGCGCGCCGTTATTTGTTGCGTCGTGACGTGTGTGATCAAGTTAGCCAGAAATATGCAGATTGTGCGCTATACGCTGTATTTAATATATCATGAGGACTCACGAGTTGCGTATTTGTGCTAAATCCACGCTTACACGAACTTACACAGAAAATATAGATTGGCTCGCCAGATTGGCTCGTGATCTGACAGCGTTTCTCGCCCAAAGTTCACTTTTACCCGCATTTGTCGGGTCGAGGGTGTTAATCTCAATCCCTGAATGTTGCGCTCCTGTTTGTCATTGCGCATTAAACTTCACAGCAATAAATCATCAGAAATATTGCTGACTTGTGCGCGTCTCGAGCGCCTCGTTACGCTCGTCCAAATGCCTGTTATGGGGCGGGGATTTGCCTGTATTTGGTGTTGAAAATGGAAACGTCTTTAGACATGGAAAATCGATTTTAAAATTGATTCAATGAACACTTACGTCTCTGAAATCAAACAATTTTTTCACAAAAGCGAAAAACGGAATCATTTTGATAACGCATGAAAAGCCCAGGTGTAAACCGACAATCTGCAACCTTTACATGCAATCACAACATTATCGCAAGGCACAAGCTGATGCTGATCCTGCAGCCAATGACATTTAAACAGTCTGGTTCAGTGTTCACTATAAGCAGCAGCATATCTTACACACTCACAGCAGTGTATCTGTGTATCTAATGGCAGAACCAAGTCCATACCACCATTCATAAACATACCAAAAAACGACTTTGAGAGTTGTCATGATTGAATTTGAAATATTTATGGCCAGCAATTTTTTTAACACACATAACAAACACGCACAACAGAGGAGGATTAAGATCTCCAGCTATGCCCATTTATCCACTAAACCAACATCTGCATCAGCATCTGGCCACTCCGCATGACACACACGGAAAACTTAATTACACACACACACTAATGAAATATTCTGCCGAGTTTATTGCCTCGAGGAACCAGAGCCATTTGGATCTTATTTATAAAGAGAGAGAGAGAGAGAGAGAGTGTGTGTAGTTAAATTAACATTTACATATTAATTTATCAATGCTTTATTTGATTTGAGCTTATTTTATTGGTTACTTGATTTAATATGACTTATGTTTGCACATTTGAAGGTCAGAATAAACATTTGACTAAAATAAAAATTTGAGGAGGCCACTTTGTCATGAGTTGAATGAAAAACCAAGAAAGAAGTCAAATGAAATATTAGCAGTGTACATATTTTTTAAAAACATTTATATATATATATATATATATATATATATATATATATATAAATTTAGATTTTTAATTATTTTATATATATATATATATATCTAAACATTTATATTTTTTAATTATTATATATATATATATATCTAAACATTTAGACTTTTTAAATTATCATATATATATATATATATATATATATATATATAAACATTTAGATTTGTAATTATTTTATATATATAAACATTTACATTTTTTAATTATTTTATATATATAAACATTTAGATTTTTTAATTATTATATATATATATATATATATATATATGTAAACATTTAGATTTTTTTAATTATTTTATATTTTACACCATTAATTACTTTATTTTATTTATATTACTACAAAACAATTTCTCATGAAATAAACTAAACTAAACACTGACAGAGAGCGAAAGCCAGATTGGAAGGACAGAAAAATAAGAACACACTGAATCTAAAACACACAAAAGCGGTTGAGACTGCATCAAGAGCCCTATAAAGCAGACCTCAGGAAGAAAGAGACGGACAAAGAGAGAGAGAGGAACAAAACCGCAATAGCAGCGCTCTGAAATCCTCAGGACTCGGACTGAAGGAACATCACGCCATGTGCTATTCTTCCAGAAGCAAAGCGTTCAAGGACACGTCACAATTAATGCAAAAATATGAATTCTGCAAAATGCTCCGGAGCTTTTCTTCCTTCGGAGGCGGGCGGAGGAAAACCAGGCCCGTGGGCACGGCAGGTGTGAGTCAAACTATTATGAAACTATTAAAATGGCATGACAACCCCTGCGGGCCGCATGTGCGCTCATGCGCCGCTGAAACGCGCTTGGACAGCAGTTATTATGATTTACTTTTAATGCTGTGCACAAATGTGTCATAACTGGGGGGCGAGTGGGCGATAATTGCGGCCCCGGGCCAAGGTTACGAGGTAAAGCACGCACTGGTTATTTCTGGCGTCTGTGGTACCTGAGGGTCTGCGGATGAAGATCTCTGCCCAGCCCTGCGTCAGCATGGGCACAAACTCCGCCAGGCAGGACTTGTCTCTGAACGGGGGCGAGCTGTGGGAGGTAGAGGGGGACGGGTGGTCCTCCATTCCCCTCTGGGACCCCAGGACGTCCAGCGGGGGGCCGGGCGGAGGCAACGGGCCGCTGTACTCGCCCTCGGGAGACGCCACCAGGGGACTCAGACTCTGAGCTGGACCGGCCCGCAGAGCGTGACCACCTGGAGAGAGGAGGGAACGAGTCAGAGCTTCAATAAAGAATATACTATATGCTAATAATACTGGTGTATATCACTGCTACTAGAATACACAACAAGATACTGTGAAGAACGCTGGAAACCAAACAGTTATTTATCTGTCTGTCTGTCTGTCTATCTATCTATCTATCTGTCTGTCCATCTGTCTATCTGTCTATCTATCTATCTATCTATCTATCTGTCTGACTATCTGTCTGTCTATATATCTATCTATCTATCTGTCTGTCTGTCTGTCTGTCTATCTGTCTGTCTGACTATCTGTCTGTCTGTCTATATATCTATCTATCTGTCTGTCTGTCTGTCTATCTGTCTATCCATCTGTCTATCTGTCTGTCTATCTGTCTATCTATCTGTCTGACTATCTGTCTGTCTGTCTATCTATCTATCTATCTATCTATCTATCTATCTATCTATCTATCTATCTATCTATCTATCTATGTGTCTGTCTGTCTGTCTATCTGTCTATCTATCTGTCTATCTGTCTATCTATCTATCTATCTATCTATCTGTCTATCTGTCTGTCTGTCTGTCTATCTATCTATCTATCTATCTATCTGTCTATCTATTTGTCTGTCTGTCTGTCTATCTGTCTATCTATCTATCTATGTGTCTGTCTGTCTGTCTGTCTGTCTATATATCTGTCTATCTGTCTATCTATCTGTCTATCTATCTATCTATCTATCTATCTATCTGTCTGTCTGTCTATCTATCTATCTATCTATCTATCTGTCTGTCTGTCTGTCTGTCTGTCTGTCTATCTATCTATCTGTCTATCTATCTGTCTGTCTGTCTGTCTGTCTGTCTATCTGTCTATCTATCTGTGTCTGTCTGTCTGTCTATATATCTGTCTATCTGTCTATCTATCTGTCTATCTATCTATCTATCTATCTGTCTGTCTATCTGTCTGACTATCTGTCTATATATCTGTCTATATATCTGTCTGTCTATCTGTCTGACTATCTGTCTGTCTGTCTATCTATCTGTCTGTCTATCAATCTATCCGTCCGTCCATCTGTCCGTCCGTCTGTCCGTCTATCTATCTATCTATATCTGTCTATCTATCCATCTATCTATCTGTAAGTCTGTCTATAAAGTAATCTATATACAGTAGACCATTTTGCGAGATGTAAACAACACTGGTCCAGAAGCACTTCCTGTTTCAGTTTTTTAACACTACATAAACGTTGAGATAAAATACAACCAACACAACATATACAACTGAATCAAAAAGTTAAATAAAACATCTTTTAGACGTTTTCTTTACATTTGAAATAAAGAAACCATTTACACACTGAAACAGGAAGTGTTTCTGTACAAGTGTTGTTTACATATTGCAAAATGGTCTATATAGAGGTCTTAAAGGTACAGTAGCCAACTTCTGGGTCAAAATGTGGAAAATGATCATGACAACTCTTTGAAGCAAGCAAAAAAGAACAGCATAAGAGATTTGGCCCATTTGATTGGACGAGAGCACTGGCACCTGATCTGGAGCGGACTCGTTGGCGAGTGGTGGTGTTGATCTGCTGGCCGGACTGTGACTCTAGTATAGCCGGAGCCTCTTTCGTCTGCAGTGTGTGAAGAGACGGGTCCGACCTGCAGAACATTCATATATGGACATGTTTTTATATCTTTAGACTCTCTCTTACGAGACTCAGACCAGTAAGCACTGTCACATGAGGCTATTGATTTTCCTGTGTCGAAACAACTTGTGGCAAACCAAGTCTTTTGAGTTTAACTCTTTCCCCTAGCCTAGAAATCAAAACGCACCCTAGCGGCAGCAAAAAATATTTGCCAGCCAGTGAAGTCTAGCAACTCTAACTGGAAAAACCAAACTCTGGTCAGGCCAATCACATCGTGTATAGAGTTGGCGGCCGGGGTTAACATAATGACGACGGTTCACTGCTACTCGAAAACAAAGAATGGCTGCTGCTGGCGAACAGCTGTCTTTCGATTCGGCTTTGACCGCGACTCTGGATGATTTGAACTTAAGCTTTTCTTTGAAACCAGAACAAACAACGGCATTTGAGTCATAAAAAAAAAAAAGATGTGTTTGGAGTTTTGCCGACTGGATACGGTAAAAGTTTAATACATCAACTTGCTCCGCTGGTGGGAAAACGCATGGGACTCAGTCGTCACTCGTCACCTTCTTCGTTGCTCTGATTGGTTGTAGCGCTATCCAATTGCGTGCAGAGAGAATGTGAAAGACAAGCGTTTATCCCGCCCCTCGGATATTGTGCCCTGTCAATGATGAGTTCCCAGACCTAACATCTTGATGTAGGTCTCGCATCTTTCCCCGCCACTGACGGATATTTCCGGCTTATCCGGTAGGGGGCGCTATTACACATCTTCTGAAAGAGACTGAATCTCCTGATCAAAACGCATGCAAAGAAGATGCAAAAAACGAACGATCTCATATGTTATCATGTGCATATGTAAAATAACGTGATCGTCAACATTAAACAGAATATAAATCAAAAATGCCTAATGTTACTGAATGAATGTCGACCCTTTAGGACTGTGAAGCTTCAGGGATTCGATCTACTCCATCTGTGTTTTCATCATCATTCTGAATCTGATCTGGATGTAGTCTTTGACAAATCATGATTTCTTTTTGATGTTACCCACATGATTTCTTACCCACATTCGAAAGTTGATCAATAAAACGAATGCATGAAGCTACAATAAAACATTTTTTTTTGTTTAAAAGCAGTTGATTTCTTTTTATATAATGCATGTTCAGATATACATGCAACAAAATATTCTGGGGGCCATGAAAATGATCAATAAAACACCGGCGGTGGCAGGCAAACGCTGGCGGGGAAAGAGTTAAATGTTTGTAACCTGGTCTTTTCTCCTCCTCCGGGTCTTTCTACCATGTCCAGACCGAGAAGGGCTTGGGTCCGGGAACCGCCACTGGTTGTTATAGTGACTAACTTATTCCCAACCAGCCAAGTCATACTGGGTCCACCGGATAACAGGAACTCGGCAATGGGAGACCTGAGAGAGACAGAGAGTCGATAACTCGTCTCACAAGACACTGGAGATGCTATTGTGAGGAAAAACACATTCAAGACACGAGTTTTCTGTTCTCACACTAAAAAGACTAAAATCTACACTTTCCCCAACAACCGGCCGAATGAGGATATCGGTTCATTTGAATATTCACATAGAGACCAAAACAACTATTGCAAGACTGACTGAGAAATAAGTTTGCTCTGGAACAAAAGGTGGATCAAGGGCGCGTTCAGCCGGTCTGCTTCGGCACAGGTGAAAAACTAATATTATTTGAAGATTAGAAAGCAAACAAAAGGATGAAGGTCAAGCAATTACAGCTCTGCCAAAAAGTGTGTAAACTAACCTAAAGAAAAGAAGAAAAGCCGAATCAGCAGCAGCTCCGCGTGCATCTTCAATGCATTCGTTCAATTAGCCGACACTTTGTAATTTCATTCATTTGTAACTCACTTTGAAAACAATTCCTTTCGTTTAAAATCCGACGGTAAAAGAGCTTTTAGTGCATTGATGCGCGAGATAAAAGATTATACTTTATTGGCCAGTGAGATTCAAACATTCAAACACGAATACTGACTTCTACAAATTAAAATGTTTTTCTTTCAGTTGTTTTTAATATTTTTAAAATATATTTTAAACAAATGTTCACAATACTTTGTTATTTAAGTTTACCACTTAATATTTACCAACCACTTTAAGGTAGTTTTATTTTATTTTATACAATTTAAACAATACAAATGAATAACTAATAAATGTGTCAGTGTAAAGTTGAGCAATTGTTATTAATGCTATTATTATTTCTATTATCATCCATTACGTTTGAAAAATATTAAATTGAAATAAATGCTAGAAAATTAACAGTTAATCAGTTTCAGTTTAGGGAAATAGGAAATTAATTAGGGAAATTATTATAATTAATTAATTATTATTATTATGCATTACATTTGAAAAATATTACATTTAAATAAATGCTAAAAAAAATTAACAGTTAATCAGTTTCAGTTTAGGGAAATAGGAAATTAATTAGGGAAATTATTATAATTAATTAATTATTATTATTATGCATTACATTTGAAAAATATTAAATTTAAATAAATGCTAAAAAAAATTAACAGTTAATCAGTTTCAGTTTAGGGAAATAGGAAATTAATTAGGGAAATTATTATAATTAATTAATTAATATTTTATCCTTTTTTTAAACCTGATAAAAATGTATGTGTTAATTTAGTGCATTTTTTATTACTATATATTATTATTATGTTTTTTAAATAATATAATTAATATAATATAAAATATACACGCATTAAAAATATTAATTAAAATGCTCAACGCAGTTATCTAACATGAGAATGTAACACATTTAATTATCTTCACGTCACTCAATGGTGTTTTTTCATCAAACACTGATATTCAACTGCAAATATTGACGCATTGAATCGTGATTAATTGAATTAAATGTGATTAAACTAGTGCTGTGATTGTGAAGTCCAGCTGGGCACCTCTTGGGCAGCGCAGAGAAGTTGGAGAAGACGTATCGGGCCATCATGTCCAGGCAGGTCTCGGTCAGCTCCAGGTGGACCGTCTTCAGCGCGTCGTCTGCCTGCATCACCGCGTTCTCGTCGGCCGAACCCAGGCTGCAGGTGGTGGTGGACGTCTGCATCCTGCACAGGACGGGGGTCAGGGGTCACACACACGCATAAGGTCAGAGGTCAGATTCACAAACTGGTACTTGAGGAGTCATTGCTTCACAGTGTCCTAACCAGACATGATGCCAACGGAATGTTCAACTAATAACTGATTCCAGTTCCGATTCACTTGATTCCGATTATGACATCACAGTGTGGGCGGAGCTACACTGTCTTTTTTTGCTTGCCATGGAGTCACGGCTGTTTAGGACACCGTGTGAAGCCAGAGAGTCAGATTCAGATGATGATTGAAGCTGGAGTGACCCACTGAAAACACACACACATGCAGTTAAAACTCCACACAGACTCATACTCCATGAATCAAATTAAACATATTATGTTTGTTCATCTTTGCTTAAAGGAACAGCTCACCCAAAAAAAAAAAAAAAAAAGGACTCACTCGCCAGTGTTATCTAACCCGGAGAATAATAAGAGTCATTTTATTTCAATCGTTAATTGAAACCATGTAGGTGAACCAATTCAATTTCAATTAGAAATGTTGCCTTGGCAACTAATGAAAATAAAATGATTCTAAAAACTGATATAAAAATAGATTTGTATAGAAATTTGTGCGGTCAAATTGATTCATCACATCGAACATAATTACTAAAACTTTATTTAAACTTAAAATAAAAGTTCATTCAGAATATTAATACTAAAATAGTATATAAATAATACTAAAATAACACTTTCACTCGCATGTCATTCTAAAACCACTTGACTAGCTTCAAAACTGTCGTAAAACATTTAAAGTTTCCTAAAAGTGGCCCATATGACTCGTGCACTACATTCAAAGTCTTTAGAAGAAATTTATGGATTTTTTTTTTGTTGCAAGGAACAGATCCAAATTTCAGTAATTATTCACTGTAAATCTCATTTGTGCTTTACACCGTTGTGCATTGACCAATCGTGTTTTAAATATGCATTCATTTTTTAAATAATCTTAATTTTTGGGTGAACGATTCCTTTTTTCATTTTGTTTAGTTGACGTCCTTTCTACTTCTCTCTAAAGTGACACAAAACTGGGTCTGCAACAGGGACAAACTTTGAGCAAGAGAGAGAGAGGGCATAACAAGACGAAACCACACCAGACACGTTCAGCTGCCACACACACACACACACACTTGTGTGATTATCTAGATGATCACATTAATCTGAGACCGCCATCAGCATCCTGCCTTTCTGTAACCAAGGCAACCGCATCCCAGGGGAAATCAACCGAGCCCACATCATCTCCATGCAAGACGACACACACGACACACTTTTGACATTTACATCAGGAACAGGTGAACTCCTCATCCAGAAATCACAAATTTGATGTGTGTGTGTGTGTGTGTAACAATACTGGCGAGGAGTAAACAGCAGCCATTTATCACCAACAGACCCTAAGCTCCAGACATCTGGCTAAGGAGACGTGGAAGTGACGACGTTTTCCTCCCTATTAGATCCACTCTAATGAGTGTGTGAGTGATGAACCAACTAGAGATGTCCTTAGCAACTGCACAAAACCATCCAGAACCACCTCCGATAGCAACACCTTCACAACAAGCCTGAGTCAGGATGACAATGACAAAACACACACATGCACAAGTCTACGCATGTAATCAACAAAAGGCCATTTTCATTGTATCTCAATAGGGAACAAAGGAAACGAGTCCATGTGGGCGTCAAGCGCACTCGACATAATAAAGGAGTTTCAGTGTGACCTGCGTCATCTGATGTCAAACTTTTATAAACTATCAAACTATCAAAATAAAAACTATAACTATACTTCACCTTCAGCAACCTGGACTTGAAGGTCAATATTTCACACGGATAAGGTTGTGACGCAGATCATCTCTGGTGTGCAAAGAAATGTCTCCTCTACACTACCCTATTCAATAAAGACAGCAATAAAAAAAATACTAAATATTTATTTCAAAAATTGCATATTCAAATATTCATATTTGTTATTTATTTTGTCTTTAATAAATTCTCTTTATTAGACTATAAAAAAATTATATTTTAATATAAAGTAAAATATACATTCACTTTATTAAATTATAAAGTAATAACTATATTGTAATCGTTAATAACATTATTTATTTTAATTATAAAATATTTGTATTTATTTATAAATAAATATATATTTAATTATTTTATCAGTAAATAATAACTATATCTTAATAGGATGTAAATTAAATGTACACATTTTAATTATTTTAAGTATTAAATATTTTTATCTACTTATTTTACTTATTTACGTACTATTTACTTTATTTACTCTCGCGTGTGTGTTTATATATATATAATATATATTGAAATAATCCTCTAAAATAAATAAGTTTAAGTTGTCTTTAATAAATTGTCTTTATTTCATTATAAAGTAAATAATTATATTTTAATATATAGCAAAATATACATACACATTTTTTATTTGATTATAAAGTAGGTACTAATTATATTTTGATAGTCAAATAACATTAATTATTTTACATATAAAATATTTGTATTTACTATACACACACACACACACACACACACACACATATAATTTTTATTATTTCATATTATTAACTTATTACTATAAGTTAGTAAATAATATTTATATCTTAAATAAATTATATATACACGTATTTTAATTATTTTAAGTATAAAACATTCTTATTTATGTGTGTGTGTGTGTGTGTGTGTATATATATAAATATATATATATATATATTTCAAATAATTTTCTAACTTAAATGCACATTTTTAAAGGTAATTTCCAGCTAATTAAATGCACATTTTTAGGCAACTGAACTAATTTCATGAAGGACGAAGACTTTAAATCAGCTTTTCACGGTTATAATAATGCACATAAAATAGAAGTAAACGGGGAAAAGTAATACATTTAAGGTACTAAAAACTTAATATTTATTTTAACAGATCAGATCAGTGTGCTGAAATCCCTTGCTTTCCTTGTCATAAAACCACTAAACAATACTAACACCAATACGTTTCCAGCTTAAATAGCAACAATTTTTGTGCAGAAACAAAAGAAATCAAGCATTTAAGCCCTTTACTCCCATTATAAATGTGTTTATGTAAACAAACTCAACCTGAAGGAAGGGTCAACGCTATTTTCCGTAGTAATTGACTCGATGCTGTAGATAAAAGATTACGCTGAATCGAGAGCATTCCTTCGGTGCTTTTGCTCAAGGACACAATTGACTTTTTCCTCACCGGGATCGATCCAACAACCTTCTGGTGTAGCGCACCATAGCATATCACTGGAGCGTCCATCCAACACACACACACACACAGTCTGGTTTATCATCTTTGTGATGACTCCATAGACGTAATGGTTTTTATACAGTACATTTTACCCCCTGACACTAACCCTAGCCATAACAGGACACATTTTGCATTTATACATTTAAAAAAATAATAATTCTGTATGATTTATAAGCGTGTTAACCCATGGAGACCTCAATTTAAGTGACACGAGTCCAATAAGTCTGTGCAATCAGGTCCCACACACACACACACACACAGACAGAGCGAGAGTGAAAGAGAGAAAGAGAGCGTTTGTCCCAGTTTGTGTCCAGCTGAAGTGGACGCCTCATCTCAGAGTTGAACTACAATGCTTTAATGTCCTCAGCATATCTGTTTGCACATCCCAGATTAGGAAAACCCAAATAAAACCAAGATAAGATTCATGAAACCTCCATCAAGTCTCTGAATCGTGGGCGTCCAGTACAGCTGATCATAATATCAAACCCTTCCTTTGGTATCATGATGCAAGTGGATCAAATTCCAACATAAACATCTTTTCTCGGCTGTGTCACACACTGAAAACATTGCACTGTTCATCAAGCCCCTCCATTAGCGGATGATTGTTGATGAGTGTGGAGTAGATGATGATAATAATAAGATGCATTAAGCCGCTGAATATAAATGCGTTCAGAGTATATTCATTTCTTCACTGGATATCTAGTGAGCAATTAATATTTGATTCATTTAGAGGGGAAACACAGAAAAAGTTTCATTTCCCAGTTGATTTATGCGACAAAACCAAAGCGGTACAGTTTCTTCATGTTGACTTTCAACTCAGGCTTGCGATTTAAATCCATCAAAGAATAATTAGCTTGCCAAAAATGTCATTAAATCATAAAGAGCAACCTTGGAACGGTCCAAACACAAAACCCCTTGGCACAGAAATACTTTGGCACGGTAATCTAGATAATAAAACAAATATGCCGTATGAAATCCCTGTGCTTGCTATAATAAAGGACTTTCTATTCTCTAAACATCCTTTAACTTGTAGACACTGAACTAATTAATAGATTTGATGGTAATTAGATGCACTGGGTTAATAAAACACAGACGTTACTGCGAGTCTCTCGTCTGATGCAACGCTGCCCTCTGCTGGTTATGAGTTATTGAGTAGCACTTCATATTTAAATGTGTGCGAATGAAAATGAGGCTGATTATCACCAGTGTGTAGTGGAAAGACCACAGATATGAATCATATGGGTTTGAAATGACATTTCAGAATTTCCATACTTGTTAAATTGGGTAAAAACAGGGCGTCAGTGTAGCATTTTCAGTGTGTTTGCAGCGTTTTTTGCTCTATGTTCATGGTTCAAAATGCACTTTGATGAAGCATGGATGGATACTTACCTGGATCGTGTGTAAAGAGAGTGTGAATAATAGGATGTGAGTAAGTGAAGGTTAAAACAGGCGGCAGGCTGTGAAAGTTGAGTGCGCCCCCTAGTGTTTGGGAGCTGAATTTCTGCTGTTCATTTCGCTCAAGAAACGGCAAAGATAGAAAAGCTGGACGCTAGATTGTGTGACTGTCTGTCTACTTCCGCTTTTTTAATATCACATGCTTCCTGTATCCAGTATGGAGCCCTTGAAGGGACATGGAGAAGGGGAAAAAAACAGCTGGGAAGAAATGCTACATTTCAATGCTTGTGCGCTTGCTCGCTAAACTTTTGTATTGTCTCACAGAAATACTGTGTTTCCCGAAAAACTGCACTGGCAAAAGAGTTTTTCCTCTCAACTATTATTTCCGTCACAAACGTTTTGCGAATTAACGCAAATTTTCTCAGTGGAACGCAAAGGTTTTGCTAGAGAGCGTAACATTAAACGCGAAGCATCTCGTTCGAACGCAAAAGTTTTGAGTTACGAGAAAGTAAATTTTTTGAGTTTCTCAGGGAAACGGAAAAGTTTTGCACTAGAATGAAAAAGATTTCCGATTGAACGCAAAGTTTCTGCAAAGAAACGCAAAGTTTTGCGAGAGAACGTACAACTTTTTTGAGAGGGAACAAATTATTTGCGACAGAATACAACTATTTTTATTGGTGGAACACAAAAGTTTTGCGAGCAAAAACCAAAGTCTCTCAAGGGGACGCAAAACGCAACCACAAAGCACTAAGTTGTGCGAGAGAACGTAAAAGTTTAAAAGTGAGGTTAAAGCTTTGTGAGTGAATACCAAAGTTTGTCAGGGGGACACTAAAGTTTTGCGAGTAAACGTTAAAGATTTGCAAGAGAGCGTAAAAGTTTTGAGAGTAAACGCGAAGCATCTCGTGCGAACACAAGTTTTGCGCGAGAAAGTAAAAGTTTTGAAATCGAGCATGAAGTTTCTCAAGGAAACGCAAAAGATTTGCACTAGAGCGTAAAAGTTTTGCGACTGAACGCAAAGTTTTGTGAGAGAACGTACAACTTTTTTGCAAGAGCTGAAATATACGTAGATTTTCCTCTCACCTCGTATTATTTTCATCACAAACTACTTGTGAGTGAATGCAACTTGTGGGAACACAAATGTTTTGTGAGCAAACGCTAAGTTTCTCAAGGGAATGCAAAACGCAACCAACAAAGCGCAAAGTTTTGCGTATGAACGTAAAAGTTTTTGTGAGGTTAATGCTTTGTGAGTGAATACCAAAGTTTGTCAAGGGAACACAAAAGTTTTGCAAGAGAACGTAAAAGTTTTGAGTAAACGTAAAATTTCTGCGTAAAAAAAATAAAGTTTTGCGATTGAACGCAAAGTTTCTGAGGGGAAAGAAAAAGTTTGCGAGAGAATATTATTGATGGAAAACGACAGTTTTGAGAGTAAACGCGAAGCTTCTCGGGCGAACAAAAAAGCTTTGCGCTAGAACGTAAACATTTTGAGATTGAACGCAAAGTTTCGCGAGAAAACATAAAAGTTTTTTGTGAGGGAACGTAAATATTTTGTGAGAAAATACAAAGTTTGGAGAGTAAACGCAAAGCTTCTCGGCCGATTAAAAAAGTTTTGCGCTAGAACGTAAAAGTTTTGAGATTGAACGCAAAGTTTCTGCAAAGAAACGCAAAGTTTTGCGAGAGAACGTAAAAGTTTTGAGATTGAACGCATAGTTTCTGCAAAGAAACGCAAAGTTTTGCGAGAGAACGTAAAAGTTTTGAGATTGAACGCATAGTTTCTGCAAAGAAATGCAAAGTTTTGCGAGAAACATAAAACTTTTTTGTCAAGGAACATACATATTTTGTGAGGGAATACAAAGTTTGGAGAGTAAACGCAAAGCTTCTCGGCCGAATAAAAAAGTTTTGCGCTAGAACGTAAAAGGTTTGAGATTGAACGCAAAGTTTCTGCAAAGTTTTGCGAGAGAACGTAAAAGTTTTGAGATTGAACGCAATGTTTCTGCAAAGAAACGCAAAGTTTTGCGTTAGAGCGTAAAAGTTTTGAGATTGAACGCATAGTTTCTGCAAAGAAACGCAAAGTTTTGCGAGAGAACGTAAAAGTTTTGAGATTGAACGCAATGTTTCAGCAAAGACACGCAAAGTTTTGCGTTAGAGCGTAAAAGTTTTGAGATTGAACGCAATGTTTCTGCAAAGAAACGCAAAGTTTTGCGAGAGAACGTAAAAGTTTTGAGACTGAACGCAAAGTTTCTGCAATGCAACGCACAGTTTTGCAAGAGAACGTAAAACTTTTTTGTGAGGGAACGTAAATATTTTGTGAGAGAATACAAAATTTGGAGAGTAAACGCGAAGCTTCTCGTCCGAACAAAAAAATTTTCGCGAAATATAGCAAAAGCATTGAAATATTACTTTTCCTCCCATCTCATTTTTTTCTTCTCATCATCATATCCCTTTAGGGCCTCCGTAATACCACCATTTGTTCATGGTTAAAAAAAAACAACAACATTCGAATGAAAACCATCACAAACAGCACAATAAAGCACGGTAAAAGCAAATACAAAACGGGGTTAGGTTCAAATTAAAACGGGTGCACGCAAGTCAGTGGCCAGGCTCAGCGCATGCGGTCAACATTTCCACCAATGACACGAAAGAAAAAGACAAACCCCCCCCTCCAGCATGCACCCTTTCCTGCCCAATCAGAATTAGCCCAAACCAGATGTCCACGCCCAGCCCGCATCGCCCGCCCCCAATGCCCAAGCCCCGCCCACCGTCCCTGCATACAGAAAAGGAAAAGTAGGGATATAAATCGGTTGCTGATGTTACCAAAAATGGTCTACCTGCGCACCGCATGTTCGGACACACTGATGCTTCGGGAGCGGAAGGCGTCCATGGCCGACAGATCTTTCAGGTCTTTAACGGGAGAGTTTGCGCTGGGGCCTTGCTTCGCCACTTTGGTCGTCCGCAAACTGCCCCGAGGGCGTGCGTCAGGGTAAGGTCGTGACCAGGGAGAGTTGGGGGGAATTTGGGGAATATTTTAACCACGTCGGCATGGGTGGATGGGGGAGTGCGATTGGTTGTGGAGTGTCACGAAAGGGGCCAGCGACCAATCACAGGTGACGGATCCGAAGTGTCGGCACCCCCCCAAACCACACCCAATCAGAGGAGGGGGGAGGGGTCAAATAAGGAAGTGAAAGGAAAACAAAAGGTAACTTGGTCAGCAGTGCACACTGAGAACCGGAAAACAGGGACGACATTTAAAAAACGAAACAATAACAGAGGAGGAAACTGAAAACTGGAAGGAGAGACAGCATATAAAAGATCAACAGTCACATGACAAGGCATAAAGTAAGCAATATACTCTCAGCATTCTACCAAAAAAATGAAAGAGTTGGAGAAAACAAAGAATACACTCATCAGAGAGCACAAACATACTGGTACAGGGGAAGAAAAAAGCACTCAAGACACTGCAATGATCATTATACTGGAAATTAATAGCAATAGGAAAACAGTGATGTGATCATGTGTATGTGAATTAATACAGCAAATAAACACACAGATGAATGACGGGATGAAGTTAAACTAGAAGCTGGAATGGAGAATGTGATGCCTGGCATTGAAAATATATTTTTGAAATACATTTACATGCATATTTTCAGATTAAGGTTGATTTTCTGGTGAAGCCTTAATGTTTACATCAATAATTTAACGTCGCATATGCATTTTCACAGTTCTCGGATACAGGTAAACGAATAAAATAGGGCTGTCAAATGATTAATCGCGATTAATCGCATCCAAAATAAAAGTTTGTGTTTAAATAATATATGTGGGTGCACTGCGTGTAATTATTTTAGATATATAAATCCACACACATGCATGTATATTTAAGAAATATTTTCATGTGTATACTGTATATAGATTTAAATATGATTTATATTATATATATAAGTATTTTATATATAAATAAATTTTTTTTCTTAAATGTACATACATGTGTATGTATTTATATATATATATATATATATATATACACAAAATAGTTATACACAATACACACACATATATTATGTAAACACAAACTTTTATTTTGGATGCTTGACAGCCCACACTGAAAAAAATAATATGCTTTATCTAATCAATAAAATTGTGGCAACATAATACATTTATTTTTTATAAATGCAATATTATTAATTAAATTGTACAAATTAGAATTAATTAGAATGTTAATTTAATTAACTATTACTCAATTCTAATTTGTTCAATTTAATAAATAATATTGCTTGTAATCTGTTGCCACAATTTTATTGATTAGATAAAGCATATTCATTTTTACAGTGCAATAATAAAATAAATAATATTTTTAGTAAGTGTTTTATGATTTATTTGAAAGTTATTTATTTAATTTGCCTTTTTTTATAAATGTAATTGTTTGCTTTTTATCAAAACCCAAACCCAATTTTTTTATCAACATACTACACTGCATTAAATTAATTATGTGCAGTACATGTATCGACTATTCATGTTATTATGGTTATGATGTTTGAAAATGCAAGTAATAAACAAAAATAAAAAAAATCTCCTCGTCACTCAAAAATAGGTACATTTTTCACCCAGAATTACCTTTGTGTGAACATGTACATATATAAACAAATGTTCAGTCTTACATGACCCAAAAGTCTGATTAATACAAGAATAAGTATTATAATATTCACAGAAATGTATTAAGAGACTACAATACGGTCTTAATTTGACAACCAGGTTATTGTGTTTACATGAATCCTATATAATCAGAATATGATCAAGTTCTCATTCATATCTCAATATTTGTGTGCATGTAAACGCATTGGTTGATCTTTCTCTCTTTGAGCCTTGTAATTCAAAGTTCCAGCTTCAGCGTCAGGACAAGACACAAGAAAACAATAAAAACACTGAAAATTAACCTGGAATTTGTCATGACAGTGAGATTAGATGGTTTTGTGGCTCTGGAAATAGTTGATCATGGACTTTGTTAGTGATAAGTCTGGTTACAATGGTTTATTAAGTCATAATGGAAATTTCCTGTCAAATTAAAATGGTTTTAATACTTTCGGTTTTTAAATGAAGAAAGGGGGAGACACAGAATGAATGAATGAAGTAGAAAAGAGTCTGCTTAATGCAAAAATAATATAAATAGGATCGAGTTCAAATCCACACGTTACGGTTAGCCTCTAGTTTATGGGTCCCTTTCTTAGACATCATGTGACTAGTTATTCTGACCAGAGTATTACAGGATGGCTCATTACACATCAACACAAGATTTAGAGCCGTGTGTACTTTATATTCAGGTCTTTCTTCGACTATGGCCATTTTAAGTCCTTTTAGAAATTAAACTCCATTAACACAAACTTTTTAAACTTACTAACTTAATGAATCTACTAGCAACACCCAACACTGTATAAACACATTTCTTTTATGAACTGTCATATAATAATTTATATTTTTTGGGAATAAAATGACCAAAATCATAGACAGTATTTTATGCAGCCTTACATCAAAATGTAGTGTATATGTAAATGAAAAAATAATAATTAACATATTTATATGAAGAGTTCAGATGCAAAAGCCTCTAAATGCCATTTGAAATTTTCTTCTTTAATGATGATTTTTATCAAGCTTGTATATTTAAGTTCAGTAATTTCACTTAAATGGCAATGATAATTACCTATTAATTGTTATTTAAGTGACATTACTGAACTTAAATATACAAGTTTGATAAAAATCATCATTAAAGAAGAAAATTTCAAATGGCATTTAGAGGCTTTTGCATCTGAACTCTTCATATATATATATATATATATATATATATATATATATATAAATGTTAATTATTATTTAAGGAATTTTTTATTTTTTCATATATATATATATAAATAAATGGTAAATATTATTTAAGGAATTTTATGATTTTTTATTTTAAGATTGAATTGCATAAAAGGCATAAAAACTAAAAGGGCATGAATAGCATCAAAACTAAAAAGCATTGCTAAAAAAAAAAAAAACAACAACTCCAGATCAGTTTTAATGTGACCTTCAAGTAACAAATATTCAGAAGTCAAAATCTATTAGTCTGGATAAAAATCAGTCCCTGGGACATTAAACGTCCGCAGTTGAAGAAACACTCATAAATTAATGCCTTAATGGTTTTAATGTGATAGTCACCGCTTCGGCAGATGATGAGAGAAAGAGAGAAAGAAAGGAAACCGATAAGAACAGACAGAGAGAAAGAGACGAGTCAGACTGGCATCCGGGAGTCGCATGTGACGTAATCGGACACAAAGCCAACGGCACTACCATCAAAAAATGAACCAATGAGGCGCCTGAATCCACCGGCGAAACCTGACATGATCGTGAGAGTGTGTGTGTGTGTGTGTGTGTGTGTGTGTACCTCTTTGGTCTCTCGTTCAGGCTGGTGCTGCGCGCTCTGAAGCTGCTCTGCTCGTGTGTGTCGTCGAACGGCAGAAGAGCGTTCGAACGGAGACCCTGACGACACAAAAACAACGAGTCAACACAAACCGATGAGTCTGAAACTGGGAACGCACGAGTCCCGCCACACACCTTGGTGATGTACTGCACAAAGTCTTTCCTGAACGGCAGCCTGCAGCGGATGAACCACATGGCGATCACATGATGCGCCAGAGACACGATGTACTGATTAAACCTACAGAGGATGGAAGGAAAACACAAATATATGTAATTTAAAACCAATCTGCCCTTAACCCTCTGGGGTTGTTCAACCCAAATGGACCCGAAGAATTTAAATAAAAAAAATTTTTTTTTAAATCACAGCTTCCTCGCAATGGTCCGAAATTTGGTGACTTTGTTGGTATTTGAACACCCAAAAAAATTGGGGACAGGATGGAAGTAGTCTAAGTGGTTGTACAAAAAATAGTTACACTTGGGGTGTTCGGGTCCAAATGGACCCGCATGGAAAATGAATGGGAAATTGGCAAAAATGTGAAAATACAGAGTTTTTTTGTGCGTACGATCTACAAATCAGCCACGATCTTGAAAAAAAGCACAACAGTGAAGGGGTGAATCTATAAAACATCAAGAGTGCAAAACAGACACATCCAGACACACACAAACACACTTTTATACACAAACACAACAAAAAAATTCAGATTATACATGTGTTTTGCATTTTTAAAATGCTGAGTTTGTCCACCAGATGGCATCCATCTCATTTCAAAAATTGCTTTTATGAGGCCTAGGCTTGACTCTAAAATGAAATACCGCTTTTAAAAAAATAAAAATAAATATTTTAAAATATTTTTTCTATTATGTTCAATGGGGGGAAATTTTGTCATAATTATTGCATTAATACCAATTATAATTTTTTTTTATTTTTTGAAATTTTCTCAAAACAGCATAAAAAACGAGTTAAAAAAAATAAATCATGATTTTATTTTATTTTTTTTAATATGAATCCCGCCCTTTGGGTCCATTTGGACCCGAACACCTCGAGTGTGACTCTGAAACAAACAACCCCAGAGGGTTAAAATAGACAAAAAAAAAGCTCACAGAGGCGGAATTTATTTGATTGAAAATACAGTAAAAACAGTAATATTGTGAAATATTTTAAAATCTAAATTTTAAAATCTATGTTAATATGTAATTTATTCCTGAGATCAAAGCTGAGTTTCCAGCGTCATTACTCCAGTCCCTTCAGAAATCATTCTAATATGATGATAAACATTTATGATTATTATCAGTGTTAAACAAACAGTTTAATTCACTTTTTTCAGGATTCTTTGATGAACAGAAAGTTATTTGTGTTTGTAACATTATTTGTAACGTCTGTGTGTGACGATACTCACTTTGAAGGGTTGGTGTACGGCAGGGATATAGCAAACACGCTAACGTACTGCTCAGCTACGAAGTTAGCATAGAGACGCGGGAGCCGCACCAATGCTGCAGACGAAAAAGACAAACTGTGCTTTATTCTGATTGGTCAGCGGGTGAGAACGGGCGGGATTTAGAAAGAAAGGCGAGGGCTCACTGGACAGGAACTCCAGCATGGGAGACGCCATGGCCACGGTGGCAGAGATGTGTGTGAGCTTGACGATGAGGGCGGGCAGGAGTTTGATCATGATGTCAGGCATCTCCACGGTGCACATGGTCAGAGCCACCACACACTGCTTAGCGCAGCGGTAAATCAGGCCTTTCTCCAAACACTGGACCAGCTCCCTCTGAAACACACACACACACACACACACACATATGGAGAACACCTCTAATAAACCAAATCCAACATGAGTCATGTGACTGGATCATTCGCTCGGATGACTGCCTGCTATCAACTCAGAACTGAATAATACACTTATATGTCATAATAAATGTGAATAAATTCATATTTAATTGAAATATACTAACACAAAAAAATATTACGCTTGGATTTCACTTTGAAATTCCTAGATCTGACTAAACCTTCTCAATATTAAAAATGACTCATAAATACAGCAAGTAATGCTTTATTTTGCTTTAGTATTACAAATATATATATTTTTGAATAAATAAATAGAATAATAGTCATTTATTTAATTATTTATTTTCCTATTAATACATTTATTTATTTATTTATTTATTTATTTATCTCTTATTTTTTTCCAGGTTTGGACCTCCATTTGTTTTTATTCTCAGTTTAATATAAAAAATATGATGATAAAAAGTTGTATGGAATTTATTGGTTTCAGTTTTTTGTTATTTTCACTTTTAGTACTTCAACTAAACAAAATTTAGAAATGTTGCCTTGGCGATAACCTGAAATATCAATTACCTTATTCAAATTTATTTTATTTCAACTAACATTAATGTTTTTAGTAGGGCTGTCAAACGATTAATCACGATTAATCGCATTCCAAAATAAAAGTTTGTGTTTCCATAATATATGTGGGTGCACTGTTTATAATTATTTTGTATATATATATATATATTAGGGCTGTCCAAAAATTAATTGCGATTAATCGCATCCAAAATAAAAGTCTGTGTTTACATAATATATTTGTGTGTGCTGTATATAATTATTTTGTATATATAAATACCTATGCATGTATGTATATATTTAAGAATTATTAGTGCTTAAATTCTGTATATATATATATATATACACATAATCTATATTATATAAATATAAATATTTTATATATAAATAACACATTTTCTTAAATATATACATGCATGTGTGTGTATTTATATATACAGCACACACAAATACATTATGTAAACACAGGCTTATTTTGGATGCGATTAATCGCAATTAATTTTTGTACAGCCCTAATATATATATATATATATATATATATATATATATAAACACAAATGCATGTATATTTAAGAAAAAAATATTATTTATATATAAAATATTTATATATAATATAAATTATATATAAATCTATATACAGCATATACATAAAAATATTTCTTAAATATATGCAAGCATGTGTGTGTATTTATATATAAAATAATTATACACAGTGCAACCACATATATTATGTAAAAACAAACTTTTATTTTGGATGCGATTAATCGTGATTAATCGTTTGACAGCCCTAATTTTTAGTAGTTTTCGTTTTTGTTAACGACAAAAACTGGTTTGAAACTCTGATTATTAGCTATTTATAAAACCAATAGGCTGTGTGGTAGAGCTGCACGACTCTAAATCAACCGAGAATCACAATTTAATGTTTCAAACAAAGATCACGATTCTCAGACAACATGTGAATTACTGGAGGTCCTGACAAAATATTAATTGCGGCAATCTATTTCAAATAAAATAATTATTCGGGGTTGAATGCATGAAGTAGTTCATTTGTTTCAGCGTTTTTGAATGAATCTCTTGAATTAATGATTGAATACACTTTTTAAGTCACTTGTCGCCACCTACTGGCGTAATGATGTAATTGATACAATTGGTATTTACATTTATGCATTTGGCAGATGCTTTTATCCAAAGAAATGCCAAGGTACACATTTACATTCTTATCAGCTCTTGCTTTCCCTGAGAATCGAACCTGTGACCTTGACGTTGCAAGCTAAGATGCGTCAAGTTACTTTACAAAGGTGATTTGCTCTATATTTATTGTTATACAGAGATCAGTGTTTATATCCAAACTATAAACTTCTGTAATAATATACTGTGTGTGTGTGTGTGTGTGTCACCTGTCGGGACTGTTCTAGGTAGCTGTGGTAGGAGGTGAGGGCAGTGAGGACAGGAACCACAGCCAGCTGAACATCCGTGAGGGAGAATCCATCGGGAGTCTTCTTTAAACGCTCCGATATTAGCCGGTCCGTGACCTGCAGACAAACACACACTCTCAAATCAGCGAGCTCCCATCAGGTTCATCTCATCTAGTCACTGTAGGTGTTTATGTTTTGTAAGTGTGTGTACGGTACCATGGAGCATAGGGTGGAGCAGAGCTGATCGATGCTGCACGGAGACGACAAGATCAGCACTTTATACTGGATTGTGCACGACATCTTATCCAGAACCAGCTTCAGGACCTTCCAGTCAGTCTCCTACACAAGATCGGCACTTACAAAGGGCTGTTTATGACGGTATATGCATGAATATACATGTATGTAGTGTGTTTAACATAATGTGACCAGGTGTAACTCACATTCAAGTGCTACTTTTTACCCCGAAAAATGAGTTGCAATAGTATTAAAACTGTATTTTGTGGTGGAATATCTCTGGCACGCGTGTGTGTGTGTGTACCATCTTCAGGCACTGCAGCAGCACGTTGAAGGCCAGGTTGTAGGGCAGATTTGCGGTGCGGATGGATGAGGGCGGAGCCGCTGGTGTTGGACTCCCAGCCGGGGGAGAGACCGTTCCCGCCGGCTTCTTATCCGACACCCTCTTCTCCGACTCACTGAAAAACACATTCTTTAAGATGACTCATTTAGAGAGTAAAATTATTGGTATTCCTACCCCCAGATTATCGGATAGTGTCGCGACATTCACGTTGCGAAAGGCTCAAAAACACTTTTAATGAGTTAAAATTATTTTATCCTTCTGGGTTACCGATGTGCAGGAAGGCCAAGTTTAGTAAGAGTTGTGTTCCTGCATGTACACAAGCTCTAAGTACAGGAAATCGGCCTGTGATACGTCACGTATGACCTCTTGTTGTTATTTTTTTGTAGATGTTTATATGTTCATGCTCTTATTATGTAATAAATGTGTGTTTGTATTATGTATGCATCTAGGGTGGAAACCAATTTCCTCTCGAGGACAAATAAATCATCATCATCATCAGATGTTTGAGGAGAGATTTGATCCACCTGAATGCCCCCTTAATCATTTATACTTAGTTTAATTTTAATAATAAATTTAAAGTTAATACTTTATTTAAAATGAATAATATTAGAATATGCTCCTTAATAATTTATACATTTAAATAAATGTATACTTCATTTGGATTTAATTGTTTTTTATGTAATTTAAAATCAATAAATAAATAAAAAATTAACCATTTAAAAATTTATATATTTTATATTTATATTAATAACTTCTAAATAACTTCTAAAAACTCTAACTATTTCATTTTATAAATCCATGTTAACTACATTTACATGTAATACAATTTAAATATACAAATAATTGTTAATTTTCACATTTAGTCAACCTGAATATCCTCCTTAATTTAGTTTAATAATAAATAATGAATTATACATTTGTATACTTCATTTAATAAAACATTTTAATTTTAACAATTAAGTAAAATAAATGTATAATTAATTTAAATTGAGTTACTCTAAGCACCACTCTTAATATTCTATACTTAATTTAATTTTACCAATACATTTAAATAAATGTATTATTAATTAAATTTAAATCATTTTAATTGGATTTAAAAATATGTTAAAATGCATTTATACTTTAATTATTACATCTGAATATTGTCTATATAATCTAAAATAATATGATATAATCTTAAATAATCGAAATACCCTCCTAATGGTTTATAATTCATTTAATTCTATAAATACATTTTATTTGTATTGTAATTGAATTTAATAATACATTTTAAGTTAATTTTAAAAATGAATTAATTTACATAAATGTATTAATTAATTAATTAAAATAAATATATTAATTTAAAATTAATAATAACTCTGGTAAATATCCTCTTTAATAAGTGTGTGTGAGAAAACGGCAACAAACAGGCATGTTTGTGTTCTTACCCCACGTCACAGTGACAATATGGGCTGAATCTCAGGACTCCATCTTTATTGGGAACGCCCAGGCGATGAAGAGAGTCCGCCCTCATCAGCAATAAGAAATCAAAGACCTGACACAGAAACAACGGGAGAAGACAACACTTTAACCTTTTCTGAAGTCGAGGTGTTTCCATGAATTGTTAGTTATTAGCTATGTTAGTTAGCTATGGTAATTCTTTACTAACTCAAGTCAAAAGTCTGACCTTATTATTAGCTATGCTAGTCATTAGCTATGTTCATTAGCTATGTTAACTATGTGAGTCTTTAGCTATGTTAGTCATTAACTATGCTAGTTATTAGCTATGTTAGTCATTAACTATGCTAGTTATTAGCTATGTTAGTCATTAGCTAAAATAGTCATTCTATGTCAGTCATTAGCTATGTTAGTCATTAGCTATGTCAGTTATTAGCCATGCTAGTTATTAGCTATGTTAGTCATTAGCTAAAATAGTCATTCTATGTTAGTCATTAGCTATGTCAGTTATTAGCTATGTCAGTTATTAGCTATGTTAGTCATTAACTAATGTTAGTTATTAGCTATGATAGTTATTAGCTATGTTAGTTTAGTTATTATCTATGTTAGTCATTAGCTATGTTAGTTATTAGCTATGTTAGTCATTAGCTATGTCAGTTATTAGCTATGCTAGTCATTAGCTATGTCAGTTATTAGCTATGTTAGCCATTAACTATGTTAGTCATTAGCTATGTCAGTTATTAGCTATGTTAGTTATTAGATATGATAGTTATTAGCTATCTTATTTGTTAGCTATGATAGTTATTAGCTATGTCAGTTATTAGCTATGTTAGTCATTAGCTATGTCAGTTATTAGCTATGCTAGTCATTAGCTATGTCAGTTATTAGCTATGTCAGTTATTAGCTATGTTAGTCATTAGCTATGTCAGTTATTAGCTATGCTAGTCATTAGCTATGTTAGTTATTAGATATGATAGTTATTAGCTATCTTATTTGTTAGCTATGATAGTTATTAGCTATGTCAGTTATTAGCTATGTCAGTTATTAGCTATGTTAGCCATTAACTATGTTAGTCATTAGCTATGTCAGTTATTAGCTATGTTAGTTATTAGATATGATAGTTATTAGCTATCTTATTTGTTAGCTATGATAGTTATTAGCTATGTCAGTCATTAGCTATGTTAGTCATTAGCTATGTCAGTTATTAGCTATGCTAGTCATTAGCTATGTCAGTTATTAGCTGTGGTGCTGCTTTACAAACTCTGACCTTTAGCCGTATGGAGCTTCCGATAGCGCTGCAGTATTTGTTCTTATAGTGAAGCTGCAGATGGGAAATCAGCAGCTCGAACACTCGACTGGCGTGACTGGCGGGCAGACTGTACAGTTTACTCTAGAGAAGCGTAGAAACACAGTCACTGGAGCTGTTACGGAGAATATTCATGATCCCTCTGATAAAGCGGCGAGGTGTGGCTGTACCTGCAGTATGTCTAGCAGACCCAGTATGGCGGTTCGGACGTCCTCCATGGGCGACTCCACACACAGCTCCCGTTCTCCCTCCGCAGAGCATGATAACGGACGGCTGGCAACCTACAGGAGCACAGGAGACATGAGCTTCATCCACATATTGCTGTGCCAATTCTGAGATGCTACATAAACAAAGAATCAACATAAAATTTCCAAAACATGAATGAAAAAAATTTATAAACGCTTAATAGTGATTGTGTGGTAGGAGGACTTCTTAGCTTTAAAAAAATATATGACTGAATAATTTTGCTCCAGTTAATAGCTGTCGATCAGAAGTAAACGCGTTTTTAAACGACTAATTTAAACGTAATATACATGTATTAATACAATTACATAAATCTATACTAATGTTAAATTTAATAGGCAACTTTAATAAATATATAATAAATCTACATTTAAATGTAATTAAAAAAGAATGAATTATATAATTATTATAACTAAGTAAAAATCAAATTAAATTCTTGAGAATTATCACATTAAATAACCTCGTATTAATTGTGACGTGCTTGTTTAAATGACGTGAATAGAACACTTAAAAAAATGGAATTTTTAAATTTAAATTTCAAACAGGAGAAAAACGGAACACATGGAGTTCCGTCAGTGACGTCATCATCATGATGATCAGCGAGCACCTTCTCTATGATGTCGAGCAGGCTGCTGAAGTGATGTGTGTTACAGCCCTCGGCGAGGTCCACCAGCAGCTGCGTGGCTTGCTTCCTGACGGACAGGTCTCGATCCTCGGCGATCTGACCCAGCTGAGGAATCACCACCACCTCGATCAGCTCCTCCTGTCCGAGAGAGAGAGAAAACAGATGGTCAAGAATAATGCGGCTCTCACCAACGTATGGAGAGATCCGTGTGTGTGGATGAGGACTGACTTCATAGAGCTGACGGTTTGTGCTGAGCACGAAGGACAGGATGTGCAGAACCTTGATCCTGATCATAGTACGGCTCTCGTTCCTGACCGAGAGAGAGATTGGGGGTTTGTTAGAACAGCTTAAATTGAAATTAATTTTACAACATTGACATTGTAATTTTCTCGTTTTACTCCCTGTGGAGCTGCTCTGAAACGATCCGTGTTGTCTAAAGCGCTAAATAAATAAATGTTGACTTGAAGTTTCCAGACCTGAAGAACTTCTCCATGAGTTTCAGGAGGTTCTGCAGCCACCCGTCTTTAGCCGGCTGGATGGACTGAGCTCTGTAGGAAATCAGCGTCAACACGGACGCGTCCTGCCAGAGAAGAGTCACCGACAGTCAATCGAACCAGACGGCGTCAGAAGAGGACAGATGGAGAAAGAGAGAGGTAGAGAGAGGTCAAGATAGAGAGAGAGAGAGAGGTAGAGAGATAGAGGAACTCACGGGACGTTTGTCAGCACACTTCTCCACCAGGCTGAAGAATCTCTCCGAGGACCCGTGGAAGTCGTTCTGCTCGTACAGCTCCTCGACGGTGCTCAGCAGCTCATAAACGATCACCTTCAGATCAGGACTGCCCATCGTCTGCACACAGGAGATATTAAACACCCGACATCTAAATTACTCAATTGGAGCGTTTTCTCCTTTAGTTCATTTTACATGCATCAGAGGGTTAAAACGCCACCTAATTGCTCTTTTCCGAAATATGTTCATGATACAAATGTTGTCCCTGTGAAGCCTTGATTCCTGCTCAAACTATTCCCAAACTATGGTTCGACTAGAATTATTGCCTTGTAAAAGCGAACCAAAACCAAGAAGAAATTGCAACATTGCAATAACTTTAACCCGTGTTTCAGAACAAAAAAAAAAAAAGTGTGTGTGAGTACCTGTATCTGCTGCAGGAGTTTCTCTATAACGGACAGCAGGATGTCCCACGTCACCACCTGCAGCTCTCGCCCGTACTTCTTGATGAGCCGTGTGATCGACAGCACGATCTCATAGGACACCACCTCATTAGAGCAGCTCATGGCCTGGGCACAAAGGTTAGAGGTCAAACAGTAGTAGGTTTAAACAGATAGATAGATAGATAGATAGATAGATAGATAGATAGATAGATAGATAGATAGATAGATAGATAGATAGATAGATAGATAGATAGATAGATAGATAGATAGATAGATAGATAGATAGATAGATAGATAGATAGTCTGATGGCAAATAGATAGATACCTTGTAGAAGGAAGGCAGGACCAGAGTCGGGGTGTTTTTGAGGGCCGGTAGTCTGTGAGCCCCCCACAGCGCCATCCCAACAAAAAACACTGCACCCCTGAGGAGAGCGGCGTCCTCCGAGTACACCCTACACCACACACACACACACACACTGAGATCACCAGTGCTGCCAACATCACAGTTTTTAGCACATTCATTGATTTATATTAAATAAGGTATTACAAATAGCCGTAATAATATAAAAATATGATATGCACCAAGAACAGTGTTAGGGTAACGCATTACAAGTAATCAGATTACTTTTTTCAAGTAACTTGTAAGTAACGCATTACTTTTAAATATACTTTTTCCAAATAGGCAACTAAAGTTACTTTGTTTTCCTATTCATGGACTGACAGCTCTCCTAAAAAAAACTAAGCAATATAGATGAAAATCATAAGATAAAAATTAAGTATTTTTCCAGGTGTCTAATATTAGTATCGAGTATTCAAGTAAACATTCAGATAACGAAAAAAAACAAAAGTAATCAAACAACTGAAATTATTGTATTAACAAACCGTCAAACTCAAAATAGTCACATATTATTAATAAGACTATTGGCACTTACAACAGCCTACATTTATTATAGTCACAAAAAGCTGAACATCATTTCTTAAATATAGACTCTTTTAATTACTAAAAAATGTGTTATGTGGCTATGTGTGGTATTAAAAGAATATGGAGGAAAAAAATGCTTTTTGATGGTCTTTCACTGTAATATTAATAAAAACCGTATAAGTCACTCCGTACCTCTCCTCCATGATTCGGCACATGGTGTATATGGCACTGTGACCCAGGTGAGTCCCCAACACTTTACGCATCAACTACACACACAATGAGACAAAAAGATCAAGTGAGAGGAAGTCAAAGCATGCTTAAAACAGACACATTAAACACATTGAGCATCAATGATTTCTTTAAACCGGCTGAATGCATCAAATGGACTGGGTTTTTCCGGGTACCTTCCAGCAGGATTCACAGAACTCCTTCACATTAACAGTTCGGCACAGCGTGATGATGAACATCGTCAGAGAGTCCGAGGGCAGACAGTTATAACACACCACAGCGTCTAACACCTGCAGCGCAACCTACACACACAGATAAAGGATCAGCAATCACTGGCTTGATGGTAATCCTGAAAGACTGGATCTGACGTACCTCAATATCGGTGGAGGAAGTCGTCCGGTTACACAGAAAGCAGATTTTCCTGTGAGAAACAAAGATGAAAACCTTCTAACATTTCGATTTTCTGCATATTAATTATCCACTTTTAGAAATCTACAGGAGGAGGAGCAATGTGTGCTGGATACTTCATCATCCATTTTGAACTTGTTGAGATTGACGTGCGAGTGTTTTCTTACTGGACCATGAGGGAGACGTTCTCATCCAGGTAGCACGAGTTGAATTTGACCAGGTTCACGAGGACATGCAGGAAATCAGAGGACAGACCGATTTCCATCCACAGCAGGACGAACCGAGCTGAAAGACACACAAACACCATTCACAGTCATTATTCGGAAAACAGCGGCTCAGAGAGACACCAGAGAGAGAGAAAAATCACACAGGTTTGGGAGAACATGAGGGTGAGCAAATGAGTTTTAGGCCCTGTTTACTCCTGGTGTTAAAGGAGTAGTTCACTTTTAAAAAAACTTTTGCTGATAATTTACTCACCCCATGTCATCCAAGATGTCCATGTCTTTCTTTCTTCAGCCGAAAAGAAATTCAGGTTTTTGATGAAAACATTCCAGGATTTTCTCCATATAATGGACTTCAATGGGAACCAAACGGTTCAAGATCCAAATGAGACTTTCAGTGCAAACTGGCTTTAAATGATTCCAGACGATGAATAAAGGTCTTATCAAGCGAAACGATCGCTCATTTAATAAATACATTACAAAGTTTAAGTTTTATAAGCTCAAATGGTCGCCTTGCTCTGTTTCTGTGATGCACTTTCATGACTCTCCTGTTCGAACTTGTTCATCACAATGAACAAATCTTTTTCCGAGTCAATTTGTTTGTTTCGTTCGTTGAATGAACCATATGACTCGGAAAAAGTTTAGTTCATTTTGATGAATGAGTTCGAACAGGAGAGTCACACAGAACAGAGCAAGGTGAGCATTTGATTTTAAATGAGCGATCGTTTCGCTTGATAAGACCCTTATTCATCGTCTGGAGTCGTTTAAAGCCCTTTGAACAGTTTGTAGTTTGCACTGAAAGTGTCTTTTGGACCTTGAACCGTTTGGTTCCCATTGAAGTCCATTATATGGAGAAAAATCCTGGAATGTTTTCATCAAAAACCTTAATTTCTTTTCGACTGAAGAAAGAAAGACATGGACATCTTGGATGACATGGGGGCGAGTAAATTATCAGCAAAAGTTGTGTTTTAAAAGTGAACTACTGCTTTAAGATGCGTTTTGGCGGATCGGATCACAAGTAGACGAGAGAGACACATTCCCGCTCACACCTGGTCTCTCTTGTCCACTTTCAGCCACTTTTGTCATGATTTCCTCAAGGGAAGGGTAAAAGTGTGTGTTTTCAGATCAATGTAATGGACAGGGACCGGAGACGACGGAAAAACACAGTGAGCATCAGCTTTAGTTTCCGCTCTGACAGACGCAAGATTAGCCGAACGCTGCGAGTGCGTGTTAAAAATCAGGAATGATGAGATAACATTGTGCTTGACACATTTTTCATCTTCAAACCAAACTTGAGTCTCCAGCCGATAGTTTAAACCCCGCTCTTCATAATGTTACGCATTAGATCAGTAGATGGAGAGAAGAGGGTCTTTTGTGGCTGTTTGGACACAGTCGACCACATGGGCGTTTACACTATGAAAGCAATCCGGACAAATGTGTTTAACACATTTTGCAAAGTGGACGAGCTCAAAACCCTGTTTACACCTGTATTTACACCTTGTAATCAGATTGACGGAAACACATCTTAATAACAGGTGTAAACAGCCCCATATATGTCTGTGTATAAATACATATGTATAGTATAAACAACGTACCGATCTCCTCCTCTAGGTAAGTGATGTCTTTCCCGTTCTCCGTGAGGGCCTTGAACACCTCCAGTCTCTCGGCCATATCTTCATTAGAGGGCTGATAGTCCAGAATGATCTTGAAGAAGTACGCTCTCAATGGACCCAACCGCTCACCCTACACAAGAAGAGCATGAAGAGAACGTGAGCTCTGTTCGCAGGGCACAGCACTGTTGTTCCTAAAGTGTTGAAAATGCACACCTGTCCTTGTATAATGGCTCTCAGCAGCACCAGCACTGCATGATGGGCTTCAGGCGGTTGATCGGGGTGCATCATATCCTCCACGGCCTTCCATAACGCCTCCACCGCGTGCTGAAACACACACACACACTTTAGATCCACTTATCCGCACATATACATTCAGCTGCACCTCTACGATCTCACCTCCTCAAACTTCTTGGATTTGGCGAGCTCACACACTTGGTGGATGACTCTGATCCGGTGGTTTAGGCTGAACTCTGAAGTGAGCTCCTGAACGATGGGATAAGAGAGATTATATGAGGAACACAAGAAGTGCAGAAGATGTGAACATTCAGTTAGAGCATCTCTGACCATGAGGATTTCCAGTGTGATGATAAACTCTGAGGGTTTGCTCTCCGTCTGCTTGCTGTGGGGCCGGGGCGGGCCGAGGCCAAACACTCCCTTCAGCCGGTCCCGCAGAGACTCTTTACTGGGCTGTTTATTCATCTTCACGCCTGTGACAGACCCTGAACGAGATGGAATGAGAGATACTTTAGATTACACCTATATATTATTTTTCTTTCTTTGTAATATATCTTAAGAATTACGAATAAATGATTATTATGTTGTTAATGAAAGATATCACACATAATATTAAATAGTCTGGTAGTGTGGTCCCAGAGTCAAAAAAAATCCTTCAAACAACCTTACATGTGTGATTTCGGACATGTCATTTCAAGTACATTTGACCTCAGGAGACCTGCGCGTGCACGTAACGGTTTTAAGACCCCTTTAGACGTCATAAATTAAGTCATAACTCATTTTGCGACATAAATAAATGTATATTCCAGTGAAATATTGCCTCTTTTGTCATGAAAACAGGGCAGAAAAACAATACACAGAAGTCAAACGTCTGACACCTCGTGACAGTTCAGTTCAGCCCAAGCTCACAAAAAGCGTGCGTTTAATATTGAATATTTCTCTGGCTGTCACAGAGAACAATACCTGAAAATAAACAAGACAAATAAACCGTTTAAATACACGCAGATACCCGCTGTGGACAAATAAACAAGGCGAAATAAATAAATAAAACAGTCTCAATACACAAACAAGCCAATGCAACAAACAAACACTGTTATTTACCGTCTGCGGATGATAGAAGTGGGCTGATATTGAGAAGATATAAATTAAAAGATATAGCCGAATCGCTCCAGATTTATGCATTTATATGTGACACAGTGTCTCACCCAGCAGAAACTGCCCCAGCTCTCACACCAGCCCCCTTTACTGCCCCCCGGAAGTCATGTTTATTACACTGACATGAACTTCCTACAAAAACAAGTCAGTGACTGCCAACGGCCGGGAATTGTAGTTCCGAGAGCAGCGAGTGCTCGTTCACTTTACACACGCATGCTGTGTTAAGAAACTACAAATTATTTACGCTTATGAAACCGTGTAATCCGAGAATCATTTCATTTTCAATGAACCCGATCAAACAGTCGTTTCAGTGAGTCCTTTGTGTCATTCCACTCGGATCCATTCAATCCGATTTCTAAACGATTCGCTCAGAGAGGTGTTGTGATTGCGAACGAATTCATTCTAAAGATTCGGCTCAAATGAATGATTCACTCAGGAGTCTGGCATCGCGTTCTTTCGACAGTATGGATACTGATGTTGGGTTTAGGAGATGTGTTTAATAAAACTAATGTTATATTTGTGACGTAAAGTGTCAACTAATGTTGGCGCCAGTCCGGAGCTTATGTGTGTATATGTTTCGTCGTTTGACTGTAAGAATGAACTCTCCATATTTCACCGATTCAACATCTGGGTTAGACACTTCTTCAAATGATAGGATGGGGGAAAGTGCTGTAAATAAAGGAGGAATCCGTAGATTGAGATCCAGAATGGCTCAAGGGCTCAAATCAGAAGATGATCCTCCAAAAGTGAAAGCAGAAGTACTCGAGCAGAGTATTTCACTGCAGACGCATGCACAGCCTCCTACAGGTCAGATGAACTGCACAGGTAGTGCTAAAACTATTTTAAACAATGCTATTCTAAATATATTATATCATTATTCATGCATATTTACTTTTTTTTGCACAGAAACTGTGTCAAATTGCAAAAAGACAACCATAAAAGTGAAGGAAGAAGCAGTGGATAATCAAGCCATTGTGACGTCATCTAGGAAAACAAGGCGGGGCAGTTTAAAGGTGGAGTATGAAGAGGAAGGGGCGGGGCTTAAGAGGGAACCGTGTGATTGGAGAACACAGCTGTCGTTTATCAGGGAGATGAGGAGCAAACGGAACGCTCCTGTGGACCAAATGGGAGCGGAAAAATGCTACGACACAGAGGCCCCGCCTGAGGTGAGCGAGAACCAATCGCAGACCACCGGAGGTAATCGACAGCCAATCAGCTTTCTCTCTTCCTTCCTCAGGTGCGTCGTTACCACGTGCTGATCTCTTTAATGTTGTCCAGTCAAACGAAAGATCTTGTGACGGCTGGCGCTATGCAGAGGTTACGTGAGCATGACCTCAGCGTGGACGCAATACTCAACATGGATGAGGAAACTCTGGGCAAACTCATCTACCCTGTGGGCTTCTGGAGGGTAAATGTCACATAAGTGTTCAAAAATACATGTGTATATAATTAGAGCAACAGATTTCAAGAGTCAAAAACTCACTAGTGTCCTCTCAGACAAAGGTGAAGTACATCAAGCAGGCCACGGCTCTGATCCAGCAGGAGTTTGGCGGAGACATTCCTGACACGTTGGAGGGTCTGATGCGTCTGCCGGGCGTCGGCCCTAAGATGGCCCACTTGGCCATGGACATCGCCTGGAACCAGGTTTCAGGCATCGGTAGGGAGGAAGCTAACTTATTATCTTGACTTGACGATGTTTCTTTATGTTCTGTTAACGGAGAAAAATCATCGCAGAATATTCTTGCAACCACATATAAGACAGCCAGAACACCCTAGCAACCATCTAATAGTCAGAACAACCAATCAACCACCTATAAAACATCCAAAACACCAGCAACTATAAAACAGTCAGAACACCCTAGAAACTACCAGTAAAACTGTCAGAACACCCTAGAAACTACCTATAAAACCACAAAAACATCCTAACAACTACCCATAAAACAACAACAACCAATAAAACAGCCAAAAACCCCTAGAAACTACCTATAAAACAGTCTGAACACCCTAGCAACTACATATAAAACAGCCCGAACACCCTAGCAACCACGTAACAGTCAGAACAACCTAGCAACCACCTATAAAACATCCAAAACACCAGCAACTACCTATAAAACATCCAGCACGCCCTAGCAACTAGGTACAAAACAGCCAAAACCACCTAGAAACTACCTATAAAACAGCCAAACCTCCCTAGAAACTACAGTACCCATGAAACAGCTAGAAGACCCTAGCAACTACCTATAAAACAGTCTGAACACCCTAGCAACTACATATAAAACAGCCCGAACACCCTAGCAACCACCTAACAGTCAGAACAACCTAGCAACCACCTATAAAACATCCAAAACACCAGCAACTACCTATAAAACATCCAGCACGCCCTAGCAACTAAGTACAAAACAGCCAAAACCCCCTAGAAACTACCTATAAAACAGCCAAACCTCCCTAGAAACTACAGTACCCATGAAACAGCTAGAACACCCTAGCAAAAGGGTTTAATAGGTAGCTATTAAACAGCAACTACTTATAAAACAGCCAAAAATCCCTAGAAACAACATATAAACAGTCAGAACACCCTAGCAACCACATATAAAACAGTCAGAACACCCTAGCAACCACATTTAAAACAGTCAGAACACCCTATAAAACAGCAACTACCTATAAAACAGTCAGAACAACCTAGTAGCAACTACATATACAACAGTCAGAACACCCTAGCAACCACCTATAAAACAGTCCGAACATCCTAGCAACCACCTATTAAACAGTCAGAACAACCTAGCAACCACCTGTAAAACAGACAAAAAAACAGCAACTACCTCAAAAACAGCAACTACATATACAACAGTCAGAACACCCTATCAACCACCTATAAAACAGTCCGAACATCCTAGCAACCACCTATAAAACAGTCAGAATACCCTAGCAACTACTTATATATTAGCCATAACACCCTAGCAACTACATGTAAAACAGCTAGAACACCCATGTATTAAACAGTATAGAACTACTAGAACACCTAGAACTATATACCCTTGTAATTGCCTAGCAACCGTTCGGAATACCATGGCAACCACCTTGCAGTGCCCTCTAAACTAGCAGAACACTCTTACAGCTGCTTAGCAACCAATCTCTTAAACGACACCCTACATTCTTAAAAATTTCAAATCTTTCTTTAAACTTTGACAAGTTTTAATTTTTTAGTTGTAGATACTGTATTTATAATATTTTGTGTGTGTAGGCGTGGACACCCACGTCCACCGAATCTCAAACAGGCTCGGATGGACCAGGAAAAAGACCAAGACACCAGAGGAGACACGGAGAGCTCTCGAGGAGTGGTTACCACGGTAACCTCTATTTTCGTCCTGTTGTTTCCAACATTCATTTCCAAAAGACAATTTCATTGAAGTACCGCAATTTTCTTTTCTGCCCTTCCCCTTGTTGCAGAGATCTGTGGAGCGAGATCAACTGGCTGCTGGTTGGTTTCGGGCAGCAGGTGTGTTTACCTGTCGGCCCGCTGTGCTCCGTGTGTTTGAATCAGCACACCTGTCCCGCCGCACACCAATCCTCTCCCAGGAAGAGGCTCAAGTCCAGTCCAGCATCTCCAACACCAAAGGTTAAAGGAAACCTGGGACATGAGGAGCCCAGAGGAAACCGACGGAAGGGGAAAGCAGGAGCGCCACCATCAGGACAGACCTCTGTCTTACATTCAGCTTGAACTGATTACGTTTGTTATCAATATTGTAACTAAATGGAAAACGTGTTTTATAGTACTTTTAGATTAAAGGACATTGTTAGAACAGCATACTACTCTTATTTCAAATTTTCCTTCATAAAATATCATAAAAATGGCCAAAATTTGCATCCCACAATGCACTGCGGTCAACCTTCTATTGAGTCAGTTTTCCATATAAATGATGTGGTTACACTTTATTTTACAGTGTCCTTGTTACATGTACTTACCAGTAAATTAGGCATAATTACATGAAACTAACCCTCAACCAAAACCCTAATCCTATAGTAAAAACATTTTGTTAATTAATATTGCTCTAATATTACTATTATAATTGCACTGTAACACAGACATCTTAAAATACATTGTAACCCATGATATAAATGCGCAGCACTGCGCATTAGTATTCAGTATAGAACAGCATATTAGTGTACTTTTGCAGTGTGTTTATTAGGTACAATATGCAAATTGGCAAAAGTTCTGAATAATTCATGTTTTTGAAAGAGTCTCTTCTGATCACTAAGGCAGCATTAGTTGATCAAAAATGCAGTAAAAAAAATTAAATAGCTGTTTTCTATGAGAATATAGTGAAATGTAATTCATTCCTGTGATCAAAGCTGAATTCTTATAATCATCAGTGCTGATTAGAGTTAAACTGCTTCATATTTTTGTGGAAACCAGGATACATATTTTCAGGATTCTTTAATGAATAAAAAAATTCAAAAGAACAACATTTATTTAAAATCGGAATATTTTGTTACACTTAATACGTTTTTGCTGTACAATTTAATGCAACCTTGCGGAATAAAATTATTTTATTTTTTATTACCCCAAACATTTTAATGACAGTGTGTCACAATTTAATAAAATAACCATTTCTTCTGAAATATGTTGTTGACGCGAATCACTGAACTATACGTGCAACGTCATGAGGTCACGTGAATAGCGCACTACTGTTTGCAACATTCATTATTCAATATATTACATTTTGAACATTTAATTTGAGGCCTTAACAGTTTTTGTCAACACTAGAGGGCAGACTGGTCAAAAATCACTTCACAAAAAAATGCACCTACACACATTTACAGATATGAATATGAGGTGGGAAAGCGTCAGATTACCAAATACAGTACATCTAGCGTCATCATTGTACGCATTGCAAATCTACTGGTTTCTAACTGGATGATTTATTCGTTGTGTTTTGGTGTTGAGCGTGTGGGCGAGCTGACCTGTTTTAAATGCAGTGGGTGATAATGGACCTTATACAGTAGTTGATCACCACTGCTCCTCAGTTATGTATCTGTGTGGGTTAGATGAGCTGATCCCAGATCTGTCCGAAAGCACACATGAAGAGGAAGAGTTCCGCATGGATATCTGTGACTTATCCAACATTTGATCTCTCAAATCCTCCTCCTCTCTCTCTCTCTCTCTCTCTCTCTCTCTCTCTCTCTCTCTCTCTCTCTCTTACACACACACACACTTTAGTTTTTCTCTCATCCTCTTCCACCTGTTCCGTTCTCACACTCGCACACTGATGCCTCAGAGACTCATTTTGACTATTATTGATTGATTATATTATTTCTGAGCAATATACGCATCCGTGTACCACTGGCACGCTTGTGGAATGCGCGCGACTGACGGAACGCCTACTGAAAAAAACTTATCGGACTGTAAGTGTGATGAAGAGAGTCATTTTGTGGACGATACACTCGAGTAAAGATCTGTTTTTCACCACAAATTGAAGTAAACATATTTTTAACACGGCGGGATTTATTAAAGCAAACGGAGGACACGGTTTTAAGCGCGTTTAGCGCTGAAGTGTACGGTGTTTTATGTGTTGTTTAGTTTTTATTTGTATTTATTAATATAGGCCTACAGTCGGCTATTTTTATTTTAAAATTAAATCAGTACAAAAAATAGCCTATTATTTCTCACCGTTTTGTAGGCTATGTTGTTTATTTTAACGGCTGCAGACTCAGCATGTGGAATAATGCGCCTTTAAAACTCATCATATAGGAGCATATATATAGGCCTATTCATGTTGTGACTGAACAAGAGTGCAGTTGGATATGGCGAACACTCTGGAGAGAGAGATCCTGGAGCGGGAGCTTCGTCCACGGCTGTGTTATTTGACTAAAGGAGATCGTGGGTACGGGTTTCATCTGCACGGGGAGCGCAACAGTGGAGCGCAGTTCATCCGCAAGATCGAGCCGGGTTCCCCGTCGGACCTGTCCGGGCTCCGGTCCGGCGACCGGGTGGTGGAGGTGAACGGGGTGAACGTGGAGGAAGAGACGCATCACCAGGTAAATGAGAGAGGAGAACCTGTTGGACCACTTCACCTGGGGGCGTGTCCCAAAAAAACCTAGTAAGATGCCTACCTAGACAGCATCATCCTTTAAAACACGCCATTCCTAACGCGCGTGAGACCCGCAATGCTGTCTAGATAGGGATCTGAGTGTGTTTTTGAGAAACCGGTCGTGTTAGGCTATTCCAATAGTCCTATTCCACACTAACGTGGCAGAGTTAATGTATATTTGCTTAAGATTGTATCATTGTGTGTAGATGTTAAGAAAACAGTTCAGTCTCGCCTCTGCGAAACCTACACTTTCGCCCCCACCCTAACAAACATTTACCGTGGTAACCACATTACCATAGTTATCACTTCACTGGGGAAAACTATATATAAACAGTGGACCGCCTTAAGTTTATAGATTTTTGTCTTTCTTTACTTTTTACTGTAGTGTCTTTATATCTGAACAATTATGGTGATCCATGGTACAATAAATATTTAAAATGCTATTACAATGCTGAATGACATAATCTTCATGTACCATAGCATTTGGTATAGAGCCCCTAAGGCAGTGGTTCTCAACTCCAGTCCTTGGGACCCACTGCTCTGCACATTTTGTATGTCTGTCTTATCTGACACTCAGTCAGCTCAGTTCACAGAGTCTATCTTAACGAGCTGAGGATCTGAATCAGGTATGTTGAATAAGGGATACATACACAATATGCAGAGCAGTAGGTCCCGAGGGCTAGAGTTGAGAACCACTGCCCTAAGTGACATGGTTAATGGTAAAAAAAAATATGTGTTGTTCTGAGAAACTTTGATTTGTCTGGCAAAACGTTTCTCCTGCGAGAAACTTTGCGTTCGCTGATGAAACTTTTTTGAAACGTTTGCGCTCCCGCGAGAAACTTTGCGTTCACTAGAGAAACTTTTACGCTCCCACGAGAAACTTTGCGTTCGCTAGTGAAACTTTTGTGCTCCTACGAGAAACTTTGCATTCGATTGTGAAACTTTTGTGCTTCCGCGAGAAACTTTACATTCGCTAGTGAAACTTTTGTGCTCCCGCGAGAAACTTTGCATTCGATTGTGAAACTTTTGTGCTCCCACGAGAAACTTTGCATTCGCTTGTGAAACTTTTGCGCTCCCGTGAGAAACTTTACATTAGCTAGTGAAACTTTTGTGCTTCCGCGAGAAACTTTACATTCGCTAGTGAAACTTTTGTGCTCCTACGAGAAACTTTGCATTCGATTGTGAAACTTTTGTGCTTCCGCGAGAAACTTTACATTCGCTAGTGAAACTTTTGTGCTTCCGCGAGAAACTTTACATTCGCTAGTGAAACTTTTGTGCTCCCTCAAGACACTTTACGTTCGCTAGTGAAACTTTTGTGCTCCCGTGATAAACTTTACATTAGCTAGTGAAACTTTTGTGCTTCCGCAAGAAACTTTACATTCGCTAGTGAAACTTTTGCGCTCCCTCAAGACACTTTACGTTCGCTTGTGAAACATTTGTGGTTTGTGAGAAACTTTGCATTCGCTAGTGAAACTTTTGCGCTCCCTCAAGACACTTTACGTTCGCTAGTGAAACTTTTGTGCTCCCACAAGAAACTTTACATTCGCTAGTGAAACTTTTGCTCTCCCGCGAGAAACTTTGCATTTACTAGAGAAACTTTTGCGCTACCGCGAGAAACTTTACATTCGCTAGTGAAACTTTTGCGCTCCCTCAAGACACTTTACGTTCGCTTGTGAAACTTTTGTGGTCCCGTGAGAAACTTTGCATTCGCTAGTGAAACTTTTGTGCTCCCGCAAGAAACTTTACATTCGCTAGTGAAACTTTTGCGCTCCCTCAAGACACTTTACGTTCGCTAGTGAAACTTTTGTGCTCCCGCGAGAAACTTTGCGTTCGCTAGTGAAACTTTTGCGCTCCCTCAAGACACTTTACGTTCGCTAGTGAAACTTTTGTGCTCCCACAAGAAACTTTACATTCGCTAGTGAAACTTTTGCTCTCCCGCGAGAAACTTTGCGTTTACTAGAGAAATTTTTGCGCTACCGCGAGAAACTTTGCGTTCGCTGGTGAAACTTTTGCGCTCCAACGAGAAACTTTGCGTTCACTAGAGAAACTTTTGCGCTCCCTCAAGACACTTTACGTTCGCTAGTGAAACTTTTGTGCTCCCACAAGAAACTTTACATTCGCTAGTGAAACTTTTGCTCTCCCGCGAGAAACTTTGCGTTTACTAGAGAAATTTTTGCGCTACCGCGAGAAACTTTGCGTTCGCTGGTGAAACTTTTGCGCTCACACGAGAAACTTTGCGTTCACTAGAGAAACTTTTGTGCTCCCGCAAGACACTTTACGTTCGCTAGTGAAACTTTTGCGCTCCCGCGAGAAACTTTGCGCTCACTGGAGAAACTTTTGTGCTCCCGCGAGAAACTTTGCATTCGCCAGTGAAACATTTGCGCACTCGCGAGAAACTTTTGCGCTCCCACGAGAAACATCACGTTCCCCCGAGAAACTTTGCATTTATTTGCTAAATGTTTGTAATGGAAATAACATGAGGTGGGAGGAAAAACTTTCAGTTTCAGTGATTTTCCAAGAGAATGCAACATTTCTCTAGGAACGCAATACCTTTGGGAGAGTACGCAAAAGAGAGTATGCACGGTACCTCAAAGAATAAAATACTATGATTAAATTGTCAGTGGTAATGCCATGGTACAGTGTGATACGTTTCAGTGGTTCCTCTTCTCTCAGGTTGTCGAGCGGATCCTGGAGGTGGAGCACCGCACCAGACTGCTGGTGGTGGACCGGGTCACCGACGAGTTCCTGAAGTTCCACGGGCTGCCGTGTACGGAGGAGAGGGCGATTGAGATGGGCTCTCTGTCTGCTCGTTCCTCTGCGGCGTCTTCACCGCGCGCCTCCCCGCGGGACCCCGCCACGCCTATCTACAGCAGACACAGCTCAGAGGGCATCTTCATCAACAAGGTATTATTTTCATAAAATAGGTGGACTTGGAAGCAACATGCCATACCTTCTCCTTCTCCGTACATGCACCTTCCCTTGTTGTGGGAGACTCTTTGAGAGGAAGTCTAGGGGAAATCCAGCCCAGAGAGGAGCTGTGTGCTATGTTTAGATCATACTGTATGAAGGATAGGGTTGGGAAATGGTTCATTCAATTCCATGTGCCACATTTAGTTCATTCCGGACCTTTATAAGCTCCAGAAGTGCTTGTGTTTGCATGTGCCCTTCAGGGGAATACCAAGTTTTTAGTCTAATCCAACCCTCAATGTAAAACGGGAGGAAATGAATGTGCCACTTGATAGAAGCTAGTCAAATTAGGTGTGTGAACATGTCAGGTTACGTGACATTTTTTGCAAAGCAGGGTTGTTATTATTGTTGACTAATGCTAAATAAAAAACATGAATTTTTTTTCATCACTCAAATTGAAATGAAATATATATAATATAAACTAAAACCTAATAAAAACCATATAGACTCTTAAGAACACTCTTAAGGTTCTTTAGAAGAAGAACCTTTAACACCAATGGAACCTTTCAATTACACAGAAGGTTCTTTATAGTGAAAAGGGTTCTTTAGTTTAGGTTATTAAAAAAACAAAATTCACACTGATAAAAAAATGGTTATTTTAAGAATTGTTGGGGAATCAAAAATGGTTCTTTAAAGGGGTCGAGACATGAGAAATCAATGTAAGAGGTCTTTGTACCATTAAAACAACCTTTAAATTTCATAGCTTAAAATATCATCCTCATTATAAACAAAGCATTTATTTAATCAAACTCCAAAAACGGCTTGTTTGGATATTGCGGGATCTGTGGCGTCACACAGGCAAATACATTTGCATATGACTGCCTTCAGAGCAATACATCGACCAATAGTTTTACATTATTGGACCATAGGCCCCGCCCACTGGCATTCAGTCACTTAATAACGGCTAACATTTGGTTACACTGTATTGTGAGCATTGCAGTGCGTCAAAAGCTAAAAGAACGCATTATAATCAACGACGCTGTCTACACTGGATACAGTATAAGTGGACCTCAAGGAACATATTAATCACCCCTTTAATGGCATCGCTGGGAAAACCCTCTTTCTAAAGAGTGTATATCTTTAAAAAAATGATGATTTTTTTGATGAAGAAACGAGGGATACATTTAATCCACCCGAAGACACTTTCTGCGCCTTGATGTGTCCAGGTCAGGTGAGGTGTGTTGACAGCAGACAGGTATAGGATCAACACAGCAAGAGTCCTGTAAGCCCAAATCCACTGATAGTCAACATGCAATCATGTTATTGTTGGTTTTATTTTTAGCTGCAGACTTTCTGAACGCCATCTGCAATGGGATTCAATCCAACAACCGTCTACCAGTGTTTGAGAGAAACTAAAAGTGACTAAACCAACTAAAAAGTGTTGCTTTTCCAGTAACAAGCCATTTCTGTACTCTTTCTCATTTCTTTTATAGAAATTAGAGTGTTTTCTAGTTTCATTAAGGCTGGTATTCCTACAATTTGGCACATATTTTTGCCCCAATTTACAGTCTGGGCGACTCAATGCCTAGCTGTCTGCAGATTTTGGCCAATCAGAGCTGACAAATTTCACTTTAAAGGGTTTTTAACTTAATATATTAAAAGTCATGTAGTGTATTTCAGCCGGTAATTATAATAAGTGTTCAAGTTTGATGCTGTGAGCCTCACTGAACTCTTCCTGACTTCGCTTCATGTAAATATTGATCTGATTTGAAGCTTTTGTAATAAATCTGACTCTTAATTCTGATTAGATGAGCCATATTAATTAGCTAAGTTGCTTGGCAACCATGAACAGCCTGTAATTGACCTAATTAACTGAATTACTTGGTGGAAGAATTGTTGAGTCTTATTGGTATTACTAACTAATCCGAATTAATCTATTCATGTAACTTGCTACAAATTGCTGTTGTTGTCATTACACTCTTAGAAGAAATGGTTTTATTTAGAACCAGAAATGGTTCCATCCCCCGCTTCATATATGGAACTCCAAAATGGTTCTATATATAGAACCATTTTTTTTTTGGTAAAAGGTTCTATTGGCCAAGTATAGAACCCCAGGGTTCTATATAGAACCCAGAGGAACCCTTTTTTTAAGAGTGTATAGAACCTTTTAGGGGTTCCAAATACGTTGCGCTGATAGAACCTTTTAAGGTTCTATATAGAACCTTTTCTTCTAAGAGCGTTTGTATACAAAATAAGCCATCTGAGGTCTCATGTTACTGTGTTTTTACCAGTTAAAGTCCCCCTTTGGTGAAAAACAACGTTTTAAAGTTGTTTATGTGGTGTTTTTAATTTGCTTTAAGACAATCCATGTGTAAATTCACAAGTCGACAGAGTATTTTCTGCTTAAAACTGCAGCGAACCAAAGACAGTCTCATAAACACGTCACACACTAACCAATCAGATCAACGAGTGAGTGGAGTTGGAGTGGAGTTGGCACTCATTTGCATATTCATAGAACCCTGTATACTAAATGAGGCAACGGTGTCGAGTTACATTCAAGCTATTTTAAGACATGAAGAATTTTTTTCAGGGTAAAAACATTTAAATATGTCATTTAGGTGATCAGTGATGAATTTTAAGAGATAACCCTACAGGAAGGGCTTCAAAAACAATAAAAAATGGGTTATCTTATAATTTTATATAGATCTTTATGATTATAGAAATGAATCATATCTTCAAGAGGCTAGTTTGACTGTGATTTAAATTATGAGTAGGTTGTGTCTTGGCAAACAGCAGTTTAAAAGCAGCTTCCCCAAACACTAGCATCTGACCTCTCACAACACAAACAATACTGGCATTCACACACCTGACCAGTGAAACTACCGAGTACAGAACCGACCACAGACTGTCTTGTCTTCTGGTATTTCTCTCAGAGTCCCAGCAGCCCTGGAAGAGTGATGAACGGCTCCCCGCTCTACAGAGCTTGTGCCCGTCTGGCGTCCCCCCATGAACCCAAGACTGAACCCTTCACCGAACTCACTGTCGAATCCAGCACCACGCCCGAGCCTGACCCCGTCTGTGACCTCATCACTGACCTCAGCACATCGCAGACCAGCACGCAGGTACAGTCTGTGTGAAAGCAGCAGTGTCTTTATTGTGTGGATCGGTGAAGTCCTTTTCAACACGATTCGTAGTAGCATTGGTAGGTGTTTGTACATAAAATCCTGAAATCAGAAAACCCAAAAGAACTATGTGAGTACTAATAATGCATCCTTGCTCAATTAAAATATTAATTTCTTTATAATTTGTTCTTAAAGTCTCCCGTAGTCAATCATTTTATCCTTTAAAACTCATCTTTGATCACCGAAAATAGCTTGTTTTTTTCCTTAAAATAGCTTGAATGTAACTCGACACCTGTGCCTCATTTAGTATACGTGATTCTATGAATATGCAAATGAGCTCCGCCTCCACTCCTGATTGGTTACAATGTCAGAAACTCAGTTTTTGAGAAAAAACTCAGCAATGCCGTCGACTTATGAATTTACACATGCTTTGTCGTAAAGCATATTAAAACACCACATAGACACATAAACAACACTAAAAGCTTGATTTTCACCACAGGGGGACTTGAAATGAAATAATGATAAACAAAAATGTGTCTTATGAGCCCTAACTTTTGAACAGTAGTGCATATGGTAGGTACACTATATATACGGAAGCCTTAAAGGTACAGTAACAAAATCAGACTGTAATTATGACTGTTAATCACGCAAGAAACCATGACTTGCATTAGACGCTAAAATAAGTTAAGGTACAAATAGCTCTTTAAGGCATCACATTTGAATTTTTTGCTGTAAAAACAGATCTGTCCCCTTTAAGTGAAACTATATGTCCATCTCTCTGTGTCTCTCATTCATTCGCTGTCCTCATCCTCTCTCTTTCTCTCTCTCAGTGACCTTAATTCTCATTTACCTGCTTTGTTCACACACTCTCTGGTCCGGGGTGTCTGATTTCTGGGAAATTTTCCCAGAATTCAGTGAGAGCGTTGTTTTATGTGTGTGTGTGTGTAAGATTAGATTAAGCGGTCTCACCCTCAGGAGGTAGAGCACATGTGTGTGTTTGTAAGGCGAGGTTCTGTAGTCACTCTTCCCCATGGGACACAAACAGACACCACCCTGGTATTGTCTTAGAACAGGAAGTGACATGGTGTCTCACAGAATGTCCCTTATTCCTTCTGGGCGTCTTTCACTTCTGTAAGGAAACGAGCCACTGGTCACGCACTCGCACGTCCTCGTGGAGGTCCAGGGTCCTGCAGTTGAAGCAGGGAAGGATGCAGGATCTTAAATGCACCAGTGTTTATTCAAACAAACTTGAATACTCGCAAACTGGAACAAAAGAATCATGAACAGAACAATCAAACATCAGCAACAACACAGGGCTTAAGTACACAGTACAGATAATGAACTAAATGACAGTTACCATAGAAACAGATGAGTGGCGGGAAAACAGGACAAAGGAAGACATGTGACTAGGGGTGACTGAGACACATATAGCTGTAGTTTTCATCCAGTGTCTGTCATTAAACCAGAAGCTCCATTGAACTCTATTGGTAATAACGACGGATCCCGCGACCATAGGAAACGCACCTCTGAATGAGAAAACTGGCTCCCCACCTAAACATTAGTGAGAGCATAATCATAATATTGCTGAATTTAGAATATTAATTAAATGAACAAAATGCAATTTGGCATATTATGATTTTTACGTTGGCGTTCATTTTAATTTATTTTAGAGAGATAAATAAGCCTAAATGATTGCACAAAAAATGTATAACGGGATTAAAGACAATTGTACCGTTGAATATTTTCCATAAGGGGGTTTGGCATCACGGCATCTTTGTTTCCTGGCGGATCGTTAAAGAACGCGACACACACGTCCCGTAGAATTCAACCAATCAGTGTGCCGTTTGCATCAGACGTTCAGCCGTAGGTCCCTGGTCGCGGCGTCTGAGACTAGCTAGACGTGACTGAAAAGTAGTTGTGCAGTACACACGGCGCGGGTTTACCGAGAATACGGTTGCGAGTCCTGAAAATTTTGGGGTGCGAGTTCGCCCATTTAGGCCCTGTTTACACGAGAACGCTCGCGGGTGAAAACGTAAAAATATTTTATCGGATGTGCCTTTCGTTTATACGGCGACTGTGTTTTGGGGGCTGAAAAACGCAAAAAAGTGAAACCACCCTCAAGAGTGGAAATCTTAAAAACGCTCCACCGCCGTGTTCACAAATAAAGGGTAAAAACGCAAAAGTCTGCTTGAAACTGAAGGTTGTACCAGAGCCCGTCTAACGGGGAGCCTTGGCACTTCCTATTAGCCCCGTTGTGCATCACCTTGGTTGCAGTTCCATTAGAATTCCACTGGAGGTGATCACGGGCGAGTGCAGAATGAATGGGAGTCTATGGGGCTAAACGGCTAAATGTGTCTCTTTCACCTGCTTGTCGTTAAATCAAAATAGATTTTATTGTTGATTCCGCAAGTTCAATATAGATTATAGGCCAAAAGTCGAATGAACGAGTACTTATGCCCTTTTGATTTCTTACAGGTTAGGCTGTTGTTGGCCGGAACACGCTAGCATTCTGCTATTGTGTGACGTCATCACAGTTTTGAACGGATTTTTAGAACAGATAAGTGAACTTAAAAATGCAATTTTCAGCTGAGTGTATTTTCTTAGCCCTCCCTTTGAATGCAACTTTCAAATTACTTGACAAAAAATTACATCCTGAGAAAAGTGGATTTCTGGGGGTGAAACCCCATTGACTCCCATTCATTCTGCACTCGACCGCGAGCGCCCCCGCATGGACAGAGACGCGTTACTGCAGCCAGTCCAGAACCCGGAAGTAACCAGCCAGTGCCAATTCTCTTCAATTAGACATTCTCTGGTTGTACGCAGGCGCGCGGACTTGGGGTTGTTGTCTGGCAGTGCTCTACATTGCCACCTAGCTACCTGTAGTGCATACTACATTGAATTTCACACCATTTGCAAGCGGATTTCCCACCAAAAACGCTCGTCTAAATGAAGAATAAAAAGTGATAACGCAACGCCACTTTTGCGTTTTCTCTTCAGAATCGTTTCCATGTAAACATAGCCTTAGACAGGAAGTGATCATCTGAACAACATGTAAAATGATCAAATATTAATGTCTTAACAGAAAACACCAGCTCGTTCTCATCCCAGACGTCATATACTGACGCTTTTGACATCGCGTCTACATCCGGCGCACATGGCACCCTTTAGCGTCAATATGAGACGCAGATATATATGGGCCAGAAGGCGCCTCCTAGGGGTCTAACCCTAACACTACCCCAGACCTAAACCTACCCATAACCGAAGTGTGTGTGATGATTAACCGAATGTGTGTCGGATTTAGACGCAATGTCAAAAGCGTCACTATATGACGCCCTAGGTTTGGAAAATGTTCATACCTAATAATAGGTATTAAGTAAATAAAAATACAGAATATACACTACACACTATATATAATTAACACTATTTTCTGTATTTTTATTTACTTAATAGCTATTATTAGGTATTTTCCAATCCTAGGGTGTCATATAGTGACGCTTTTGACATCGCGTCTACATCCGACACACATGGCACCCTTTAGCGTCAATATGAGACGCAGATATATATGGGCCAGAAGGCGCCTCCTAGTGGTCTAACCCTAACACTACCCCAAACCTAAACCTACCCATAACCGAAGCGTGTTGAAAGGGTGCCATGTGTGTCGGATTTAGACGCAATGTCAAAAGCGTCACTATATGACACCCTAGGATTGGAAAATACCTATTAATAGGTATTAAGTAAATAAAAATACAGAAAATAGTGTTAATGTGGACTGATTGCACATCCAGACAAAACCTGTAGCGGTAAACACTTTAACGGTATTCCTCTGATTGATTTATGAATCGGGTTTCATTAGCTAATTATTAGCCTGAAACAGTCAAATTTCCAGTTTTGTTGACTTAACGGAGCATTATATTTCCTCTCCATTTCATTTCTGATCTGTTGTTTCTCTCTCTCTCCAGGAGGAGGCATTATCGGAGGTGGACGCGGTAACGAAAGACCTGCGTCCTCGACTGTGTCACATGACCCTGGGCGAGCAGGGCTACGGCTTCAACCTGCACTGCAAGAAGTCCCACCCGGGTCAGCACATCCGCTCGGTGGACCCCGACTCTCCAGCAGAGCGCGCGGGACTGAGGCCGAGAGACCGGCTCATCGAGGTGATCGGAAGGGATTACACGAGCTCAGATTAGCAGCACTGGATTAGATTAAACCGCTTCTGGGGAGACAGATTAGCCAATCCAAGAGAAACGCCTGGAAGTTTGTCAGTTCGGTTTGTTCACTTTGTGAAGGGAGGATCCCGTTTTAGAGCAGGGAGTTAGTTTGCTTTTATGTGTGTGTGTGTGTGTGTACGTGCTTGTTCATGTTTATATTACATTGCGTGTCCCCACAAGTATAGTAAAACCTGAAATCACCTACAGTACATTGTGGGGTCCAGCCAATGGTTCCCATGAGGAAAACAGCGTATAAATCATACTTGTGTGTGTGTGTGTGAGACACCGTGATCGTCAGAGAGAGCAAATCCCTCCTAATGGATTTAATTTGCAGCCGTTTTCTGTAATTATCACAGACAGATCAGTAATTATGACTGACGAGCAGCGTATAATCCAGTCAGCTGTGTTCGTCCCAGACTGCATTCGAGTATAAATAGCAAAACACTTATTTATAGTCAGTAATTCACAAAATCATCATGAATTAATGTTTCTTTCTTTAATGAATTAATGAAGCTTTCCAACTAGAGTTGTGCGTTTCTTTGATCACTACTGGTGTGGGGCGTCGTAAAATTACATTCAGCATTAATTCATCTCATAGAAACTTAAAAATGCTGTTCAAAGCAACAATAGGAGAATAAGCATCATGGATTTTAGATGTGACACTTTCTGGACTGGATTTGTCCGATGTCTTGTGACATGGCGGTGGACACCCTGCGTGTGTGTCTGCTTTATTAATAAGCCATTGACAAACCGCGTATTATTATTCCACGGTAAAACACCCTTCCTCCTGTGTGGGCGACTTTCACATTTGCATCAGTTTTTTTATGTGTCTCACCATCCACAGGAACACACACACCCCAAACACTATTATCAGGCAGAGACAGCTGGAAAACAAATGCCAGATGAAAGTTTGTGAGTTACGTAAGACTTCTTCAAATAGAGGAAGAGGAAGAGGAAGTGACACGGCCTCTCTCTCTCCACCTGCTGGACGAGCGCTGTGTGTGTGACGCACCTGGATGTGTTGAGACATATTATATTATATTATATTACATTATATTATATTATGCAATATAAATAATTATATTATATTTAGTAGATTACAATATAAATAATATTTATGTATAATAATATTAACAGATTATGTATAAATGGATATATTAGTGCTGTCAAATCACGATTAATCACATCTAACATAAAAGTTTGTTTTATTGTATAACACATATTATATATTTACAAAATGTTATGTTAGATGAGATTAATCCATTTGTGATTGAATGTTATTGACACGTAAATGTTTGTATATGTACATATATATATATATATATATATTGATTTGACAGCACTAATATATTATGTATATAATCGATATGTACAAAGTCAAATGATACATACATAATTCAATTTAATAATATGATGTTATAAAATAATATATTTAGTATATTATAATAAAATATATTATAAACAAATAAATATAATCAATAATGTAATTAATTATCATAATATTATAATATATTCATTTAAAATACAAATATTATATTTTGTGATATATTTTATTAAACTTTAAGATTTTTAGAAAGTATTTCGTAAAATAGACTATATTAAATTATATAATAAACAATATTATAAATAATATAGTTCCGTATAATAAGTTGTTTTCAAATATTGAGACAAATATGTATTATACATCATTTAATTTAATATTATATTATATGAAATTATGTTAAATCAAAATAATTATTTATAGTATATTATAATATATTTAATTCTTTTATATATAATATTATATGATATAGTATATAAAAAGAATATAATGAATAAGTAATATAGTGTGCATGTGTATAAGCAGAAACGCACAGGTTCGGTCTCTCTCTGTCGTGTTTTGATCATGTGACGCTGGAATTGAATGCATTGGGATTCGTAATCTGGTATATTGTACGTGACCCTGGACCACAAAACCAGTCTTTGTGGCAATAGCAATACACACTGAATGGGTCAAAACTCTCGATTTTTCTTTTATGCCAAAAAATCATTAGGATATAAAGTAAAGATCATGTTCCATGAAGATATTGTTTAAATTTCCTACCATAAATATATATGTGAGTGGATCACAATCGCGAACATGAACGGACAACTTTAAAATGTTGTCGTATCTCAGCCACATATAATGTGTAGCCAAACTGACCTGAGGTGTGTGTCTCCAGGTGAACGGCTGCAGCATTGAGGGTCTGCGTCACGCTGAGGTGGTGGCGCTGGTCAAGGCGGGCGGGACAGAGACGCGTCTGCTGGTGGTCGATCCGGACACAGATGAGCTCTTCAGTCGCCTGGGCATCGTGCCCACATCTACTCATCTCAAAGGTACACCACGGGCTTTCTTTATCACATGTGTCACATGGTCCTTCAGAAATACCTCTAATATGATGATTTGAAGTGTCTCTGGCTTCATCTGCAACACAAACACACACATGAAACATCAGAATAATAATACAGTGTGTGTTTGTCAAGTCAAGTCACCTTTACTTACAGCGCTTTTTACAACACAGCTTTACCAAAATAACCAAATAACCAAAATAAATAGAAGAAAATGGCGTCACAGTTCAGCTTAAGTAAGTTCAGTGATGGTTCATTTTTGTTGTAGAAAAGTATTTATGGATATAGGCCCTTTGGAGTAAACCGTGATGTCATCGTCCAGAGCAAAAATATTGCTGAATGTTAAATGAAATGTTCATAAAACATGTGATAATAATGCTATAAACGTGCTCATAAAACTGGAAACTAAACTGGAAAGATCACCTGACTGGTACTGTTCATTAGAAGGAAAGTTTATGCAAAACATGGCGATGCCCTACGCAAATATTACTAATGTTCAGGGCAAACACTTGCGTGTCATATGTATGTATTGTACAATCAGTTATGATGACTGTAATTATTTTTCTGTTTAACAGAGGACTGTGTGGACGGGCCGATCATGGAAGGCACAGAAAGCCCTGTATCTGACAACCCCGGGATCTCTCCGCCAATCGTCAACATCACACTGACAGATCCACCAATCACAGACGGCTCTCCGAGACACCAGAGTCACAGGAGCTCCTCGTCTCGCTCCACTCTCTCCGAGACCAGCGCCGAACTCAGCAGCTTCGACAACAGCAACAGGGTGTGTGTGTGTGTGTGTGAGGAACACTAGAACACACACAGTTTAAACAATATTTGCAACATAATACAATATATAGGTCTCCATTTTGTGCTTTCAGAATGAACAATTCTTCAAAACAAATGTGTTTAGCCTTCAGAACTTTTAACACATTATTATCCTTATTATTATAGTTGCCATAATTATTGTTGGTAACATTTTTATGATGATATATTATTGTTGTTCTAATATGGTAGATTAATTTAATAGTGAATATAGTGTTGTTGTTGGTAACAATAATCGTTTAACAGTATGAAATATTATTAAATTAACATATATTATTAGTATAGTTGTTATTGTTGATTTATAGTAATAACTGATGGATATGATATAGTATTATTATTATTGGTACCAATTAAATTGGGTATTATTCAAATTTTAATTAACAAATTTAAAAAATGTTATTTTAATTTTTCCCATGGCAGAATTTGTCTTGGATAAAGGAAATTCTGTTATAATAATAATACAATATATTATTTATTAATTAATTAAATAGAATAAGAATTATTATTATCATAGTTGTTGTTGATTTTAATAATAATTTATTGATATATTATTAATCAATTTAATAATTATTATTTATTGTTGATTAACAATAATTATAATAATAGTACTTTAATAATAATAATATAATATGATGATTATTGTTGTTATTATACATTGTATTAATCATCATCATAATAATAATTCAATATTATTTTTTAATATTGTATATTATTACTAAATGTAATAGTAAATCATTTGCATTGTGTTTGGTAACACTAAAAATAATTTAACAATTTATATATTTATAAATGTATATATCATTAGAATATATTATTAGTATAGTGGTAACAATAATAATTTGATAATTATACATTATTATAATAATTATTATTAAATTAATTTTAAATGTCTCCCATGGCAGAAATGTGTCTCGGATAAAGGAACTTCTGTTACAATAATAATAATAAATTAATCTGGTTTAATAATAATTTAATAATACAATGTATTATTAAATGAATCAATTAAAATAAGAATTAGATCATTATTATTATGTGCTTCACTGTGACTCACAGTACTTTGTGGTGAAAAACACAAAATATCTATAACTTGAATGCAGAGTTTATCACTTTGAATATAAGCGTTAAAATGTGCAAATTATGTACGGAAGGAAATATTTACTGTAATGTTGCTCATGTTAGCTGAGATTATTTTTTAAGTAAAATGCACAATATATTTTATTCTCCGCAATCATGCATGTGTGTTTTAAAGCGTGTTGTATCTTTTCATAGCTCACAGATTCTGACCATCAGTCCAGCGATGACGCCCGCAAACCAAACCGAGATGCCAAATCTGATCCGTTCTGGCAGAGCGGTCTGCAACTGAGCCTGACCGCGGCCGAGGCCAAGCAGAAAGCCCGGGCCAAGCGGGCCAACAAGAGAGCGCCTCCTATGGACTGGAGCAAGAAACAGGAAATCTTCAGCAACTTCTGAGGAGCGCACACACCTGAAACCTCAGAGCAAAGACATGCATCTCGGATTAGATCCACTTCCTGAAAGGACTGACATCATGCTGTGTGTTTAACTGAGCTTCATTTGGCATTTTGTGGCTAGTAAGTGTTTAACTGACATTGAGTCACTCAGACCGCCAACGCAATTCTACTGGTCAGTAGTTTCCACATTGACAAAATGGGTGAGAAAACGTAGTTACAAGGCAGAAACGGTAAGAAGGAAAGGCAGTGTGAAAAGAAAGCATCATTGTGATAGTGAAAGTGAACAAAAGATGGGATCCCTAACATCGAGCTGGGAAGCCGAAGGTTGCTGGTTCAAGCCCCTGAAGAAAGAAGCTATAATCTAGCGCCATCAGCGAATGTGTACAGTAAGTGTGTTTTGAAAGGATGATGAGAAGAAATAACAGTAGACGAGAGAAGGTTCAGTCAGAGATCTTCACACTAGACTTCGGTAAACACTTGTGACTAGGAGATCTGAATTGAGTTCATCTATTTGCTAAAACCTAAAAAAGAAAAAAGAACACTATTAACAGACAAAATCTTTTTTCTTGAGGAAACAGATCCAAAAATATCAATGACAATCAGAAGCTTTAAAATAATAATAATAATAATAATAAATAAGCTCCTCCAACACTAAACTAATATTTATTTGTTTGTTTTCTTGTTTTTTTTTCCCTCAGAAATGCTGGTTTTATTTTTCCATGTGATACTGATGGTTTATTATATTATCACTCCAGAGTATTTACCGTTATAAACCATAAATCAGCTTGTATACATTAATATTAACCAGGCTGTTTGAGCGGTGAACTTCTGTTGTTTGTTTTTTACCTCAATCTACACGGATTTTACAATCAAAAGTGAAACAATGGCTTTTCTGAAAACTGAAAGTAATGCAACTGATTACTGGGGGGGGGGGGAGTCCTTATATTTTCATCTGAGGGCATGTATTAATGTGATATTAAGTCGATTTTGTTTCTTGTTAATGTATATAAATTGTTCTCATCTGATGTATGTCAATTTTCACACACTTATAAACAAAAATAAACGGAGTATTTTAGAGAGAAGTGGTCTTGATTTGATGGTGCAACTTCACGGTCTCTCCGCCGGCCGCAGTTCTTCTGTCGCCCGCTAGAGACACACAGTTCATGAGGGGAAAGCAAGAAGAAATGAAAACCAGCACTAATCCATCTGATAACTTTCTACAACACCTTCAAAGCATTTAGGATGTAACGTTATATTATAGCTGTTATGTATGTTTGCAGACAGATTCATGATTCTCAATAGTAACGTTACGCCTAATGGGTTCGTGTTTTAGAAAAAGAAAAAAACGGTTTCCTCTGCTAATCTCAGTAAGTGTGTGTCGTTTACACTTCTTTCCCGTCGTCTTCTCTCACCTCTTATGATCTCTTCATCTTTCTATTCTCTTCCACTTCCATTTTAGATGAGTTTTACTGAGTTACACCGAGTGTGAATTCAGCTCACTCTCACTGATGACGAATTGTGTCCGAGTGGGAAACTCCTCACAGCTGTTGTAAGCAAGCATAAGTCTAAAAATAAAAAATAAAATAAAAAATCACGGTCTAATCAGTATTTAACTCATAATTATTTATTTAAGTTTTAAACAGCACAATGCAGAGACAGTTATAAATCCCGTTACGTCAACCGTTATTTTGAGCTGAATCAGGAGAAACGATTCGCAAACTAAAGCTGTAAACTCGACCGTTAGGGACTTTGAGTAGGAGTAAAACTGTGAAGTTAGATCAATATTGTTGATTAATGATTAAAATTGTTTATATTTACATTAATAATATCAATAATTTTAGAAATAATCCTTCTGAATAGTACAACATCCCCATATTAGAACTACTGATTCTGTTTGAACCGATTCTTTGAATCAAACAGATTCGCTTAAAATAAATGGGATTTTCCTGAACTAAATCCCATCATTTATTCCTTAAAGCTTTGTGCACTATCCATTACATAATTTCCTCAAACTAAAAATTAAAATGCATCTTTTTTTTTTTAATCTTTTTTTTTTACCTTCTTACCTGTTAATCACCTTTTAAGCATAGATCTGGAAATTAAATTTAATTCACCCAAACATTTAGTCAACTTTAGTCATTTACTCACCCTTGAGTTGTTCCAAACCTGTATGCATTTCTTTCATCTGTTGAACACAAAAGACGATAATTTGAAGCATGTCGGTAACGGTAACCAAACTTGGGCCCCATTGATTCCCATAGAAGAAGTAAATGGCTACCGTCTGGTTACCAACATTTTTCAAAACATCTTTTTTGTGTTTATTAAAACTTTTTACTTTTATGAGTTTCTCATCTTTTTTGAGAAACTCAGCAAACACAGGTTTAAATGGCAGTGTTCATTTTTGGGTGAACTATCTGTGAATTGTCGTAAATCTTAAATTTGATCTGCCAAAAGAAGACATTTGGCAGATTATTGCTTCAGTGAAAAAGGTGAACCTAAAAAAAGTTATAGAACTTTAAGTTTATTATTGTTTTTAAAAATGCATGAAAATCATGCTGCAACCTTATGGTCTCTCTCTCTCTAGAATCCAACGGAATTGACTTAAACTGCAATTCCAAGTTCTTATTCTAAAGATTAAGGGGATAGTTCACTTTGAAATTCATTTTTGGTATGTTTTAGCTTACCTCACAGGCATCCAAGATGTAGGTGTCTTTGTTTCCACAGTATTTTCAATTTTTATATTTTTAGGTCAAACTGTTCTTGTCTTCAGTCATATAGTGGAGGTCTATGGTCACCACCTCAAAGAGCATGCACAGAGAAGTCCAGATTAAACATGATTTAATGACTCGTAAATGTAAGTACACATTGATGGCCTAAGACACGAAACGAGCGGTTTGTGTGAGAAAACGAAGAGTATTTATATCGTTTTACCTCTTGTAACCACAGCCACATCCAAGTGGGTGACGTCACGTGTCAATATTTTTCTACAGTCTATGATAAAAATACTATTTTTACGTTTTATATGAAATATATCATATTTAAAAATAAATGTTTTACTCTAAAACTGTGAGAAAGTCAAAGCGATAAATTGAAACAAGTTCTAAATTTGAGGTTGATATCTCAAAAAAATATAGCTTTCAGTAAGATTTTGTTTGGCCGCAGTACCAGAAGTTTCCACTAGATACTATTTGTTTCCCATTAGTTTCCAATGCAATCATCTTTAAGTGTGACTAATTTTTTCAGGACCATTTAACCTTTTCAAATAAGTTCCATGATTTGTGTGTGTGTGTGTTCACAAACCAAGTTTCGTATCATTCCGATGAAGTAAAAAAGTCTTTAAAAAAAAAACTTCAACATTTTCTGTCAAAAAACGAGACAGCGCCAGAGGGTTAAAATGTTTTTTTGTTTTTTGTCTAAATTTTTGTTTATTTTCAGAGCACAAGGACCACAGAAATTGTTATCATAAAACCTTGGTAGACTATTAAACAAAAATTATGCATATTTCAGGCACAAATCTGTGTAGTGGTCTTTGATACCCTAGGTGTTCAGACATAAATGTTCAATTAAAGATATAAAGTACATTTTTATTTGGGGGTTAACCGTATCTTTTAAATAGTTTAATCAAGAATATTGTTTATATATTAATAGCACACACACACACACACACAAACTGCTGTTTCTCGTGTGATCTGTTGTTTCTCTTGCATGTGATCATAGTTTCTTCCTCTTTATAGTGGTTTAGTTAGCTCCAGCCCTCCTGGGTTTCACTTTAATAACGACTACTGTCACACCACACACACTTCAACATCTCGCCTTCTCCTACTGCACACACACACACCCACACACACACGCACGAGATTTCAGCTCGGGTCTCATCGCTAAATACCCGTTAACAGCGAAACAAACTCTGTAAAAGATCAGCCCCTCTGAAAGTCCACCAGACATGTTTATTTCTCACTTGAGTTTGTATCCTCAATTTGATGCAAATGCAAATGTTGATGAAACACGATTTCTGAGTGGAAACATCAATACACAGGGTTTACACACAACACCGCGTGCGTATCGGAGTTCCTGAAACTATTTGAATATCTTCTGTTAGTCATCTCATCATTTGAGTGTACGGCCGATGCACAGCGTTTGCACAGTAAAAATGATCAGATACGTCAAACCTAAACTTCCTGCCATTGCTCATCTGTTTCCTGGATATGGGTTAGTAGTTATGGGCTGCAGCTGTTTCACACACACACACACACACACACACATAGATAAGGCTGGGTCATCATCTCAGAGACTGTCAAAACACACAAAGGGAGTGTGTGATCAACACGTCTGGTGCCTCGCAAACTCTTTTCAGATGCAGAATAGTTGGATTTCATTATAAAAGGTGAGTCTACTGTAAATGATCTCCATTATTGCATCGTAAAAAAAGCTTTGCGTGGTTGTGTGGTTTAAAGGGACACTCCACCCATTTGCATTAAGCTTTCCATTGTTAGAAACCCAGTTGTACAGTTGCAACAACACTCTCGTTTTCCCCTGAGATGAGAGAGAAATCTGCTATTTACCTTTTTCACTTCCTCCTACAATGACACAAAAATCGTTTTTTTGTTTTTTTTGGTCATTTTGGTAAAATCGTCATTTAGCCTACGTTATTGTAGGAGGAAGTGTAAGAGAGGGGGATTTCTGTAAAGACTACAAGCACTAGATCCCACCCTTACAAACCCGCCCATAGGGGGTTGGACCTAATGCGCTAACAGACCAATCACAGATCAGTGCCAGTGCGTTTGATTTCACCAGCAGAAACCTTTTGAAAATACGAAGGTACTGAATACGCAGACGGATGCATTATGGAGGATTGGGATTACACACGGTGTCGGCCATCTTGTTTTGGAAGCTAAGCTAGCAGGCTCTTTTTCTGTGGAGAAAGCTGAGTAGTCGGGGCTACCATCCTCTTTTTTCCGGACATGTCCGGTCGTCGATATGTCCGGGATTCAGCTTTTGCTTTCTGCAGTCGCCATTCATTGTTTACATGCACAGCTTTTGTTTCAGTCTAACTGAATTAATCCCGATTGGTGAATCTGAATGTAGTGTTTACATGAACGCTAAACAAGTGATCGGTTGATGTGCGCTTTAACATTGCTAAGAAAATTCCCGCTCCTCCGTGAGAGATACGAGACCAGTGTGTCTCACAGGTGTCGCTCATCGGTAATCACGCCACCGGCCTCGCGCCGTTCTCCCGCGGCCCTCACTCGTCCCGCTCGCCGCAGTAAACATGACTCGCGCCGTTCTCCCGCGGCCCTCACTCGTCCCGCTCGCCGCAGTAAACATGACTCGCGCCGTTCTCCCGCGGCCCTCACTCGTCCCGCTCGCCACAGTAAACATGACTCGCGCCGTTCTCCCGCGGCCCTCACTCGTCCCGCTCGCCACAGTAAACATGATTAATGGCGACTGTAGAACGCAAAAGCCGAATCCCGTATATATTTTTTTTATAGTCATCATGGAGACTCACTAGTAGTATTGTTTAACTACTGCGCTTTGTTACCGGTAGGCGTAGCCTCTTACGGCAGCAAAGCAAGTGCATTCTGGGAGTTGTTGTCTTTCATCCACATGAGCCAAAATACATTTCCTGGCTTTTCTCAGTCTAGAAAGCTCCAAATTAAAAAAAATAATTTCACATTTCTAGCACATAAATTACCCATTTTAAATACACATTCATCTTTCCAGAGGTGGAATGACCCTTTAATTCCTCTGAAGATCATGTCATATTTCTTTCAGAAAGATGGAGAGCCAGAGATTCAAATCTACAGAATCTCAAACTTAAACTGTTCATTCAAGTAATTTTCATCAGGACAACAAATGACTATTTGATTCGAATTAGCATGAACAACAGATGCTAGTCTTCTCAAACACTTTAGTTCATTTTTACATCCTGAACTCAAATCACGGCCACTTTCTATCCAACCAAACCAGATATTATGAACACCACATGTCTAATCAACTATATGTATATATATATATATATATATATATATATATATAAAACATTTAATTATTCAATTATTCTCATTCTTTCAGAAACTGACACACCCATGATGTCATCAACATTTTAGTGTTTTACATGGAGAATTTAAATTTAAAATTTTTGTTTTTTGTGCATATAGATCTCAAAATGTACAAATATTAAATAAAAGCCACAGCGTGTTAATTTTGACGGCAGTTTTTAAAGGAGAACTCCGGCGCAAAATGAACCTTTGGTCTAATAACACATTGGTACTTGTCAACCGTTCTCTGAGTTTTCGTGATTATCGAATGTAAAGAGTTTTATCTCTAAAAACTGTTTAGCTTGACGCTACATATGGGGCATAGAGTAATGAAAATAAAAATCGCTAGTTAATACCAACAAGGCTCAAAATGCAAAATCAGCTCCAATGCGGCTGCGAAACGACCGGAAGTCATTCATTTCCTATGGAGATTCGCAGACCGCATGCGAATGGGTCCGACCCGGTCCGACCTAGTGTGGTGTGAAGAAAATCGTGTCCGTTGGTCATCCGGATGCGAACTCTTGCGAAAATCTACGGACGGTTACCATCCGAAAATTCCAGGAAGTTGAGCGTTGCTATGGTACTGATAAACAAACCTGAATTCTTAACGTTTAATAAAATAAATAATGATTTTATAACGGTAAGTTGTCATGTCATTTTTTATTTTCATGACTTTCTAACGTTATTAGGGCAGTTAATTCAATTAAATTGTAGGCAGACATTGAACTATTAACCACTATATACCTACCACATTTTTAGTCGACGTCCTGAGCAACTTTCCTCACGCAGCAGCCTTCCTATTAATAAATCTATAACAAGTTAACCCTCATCAGAGAGATCATACAGAACGGACAGAATCAACCTTTCTAATCTCTCCGCCATTTTGTTCTACCCGCGTCTTTTCAATGTGTATGACGTCCGTCGGGAATGTATTGCGTATTACAGAGATAATTTCAACTGCCAGTTTGAAGGCGGCGAGTCGGTGTACAGACCGTTTAATAAGAAGATATTTTATAAAGACAGTCCACTTCGCGAAAACAGTCTCAAGCAGTCGAACCACGAACGCCGCGAGCCAAGTGCGCAGGTGAGATCCCAGATAGCAAACTGACATTGAATCAACGTGGAAATATGACATCGAAACAACGTTGATCTGACATTGTTTTGCTCATCGAATTAACGTTGAACCAACGTTAATTCGATGAGCAAAATCAACGTTGTTTCAATGTCATGAGAGACGTCGTTTCCACGTTGATTCAATGTCAGTTTGCTGTCTGGGATGTGATCGAAAGAAATCAAGAACTCACAGAAGACAGAAAACACTTCTTCAGCTTGGTAAAAAATCGTTTTATTTTTCCTGGCAAGGTAAAGAGAGAAAGGTGTGATTGTTTTTGTCTTTCAGAGTCTCAGTGCAGATTTCGACACGCAGCAATCGTTCCCCGCCTCGCCATCCTTCCAACTGTCACTTCCTGTCTTTACTTTCAGCTTGCTCTTATTTCAAATCTTCCAACCAACAAATAGTCACGACGAGAAAAAAACAAGACACATGATGAATCCAACAGTTTTATCAGTAAATTTACCAGCAAAGTCCTTACAAAAAAAAAGAATAAAAACAGACACAAAAAAGTGCATGACAAGCGATAATCCAATTTAAATTATGCATTTTGCACCAATAGAATTTAAATGTTGTGAATTCAGTTCTATTCATCAATCAGCAATAGCAGCAAAACTAAAAAAACCTTAACCTTATTGTTGTAAAACTATATTTGATATAGTTGTAGTTTGTTGGATAAGCTGATTAAATCACTAAATACCAAATATCAATATGGCATCAACATTTATCGGTACAAATACATTCACACACACACTCACAAGCGCACACACATCGTTGGTCACAGTTTACAGGTCAATAGGGGTCCAGGAGTCAAGTGTAAGGTACCTTAAAACAATTAACAATCTATTAACGCAGAATACACGTATGCGAAGTACGAAAAAAAATACATGGCAATGACACAAACGAAACACACTTAAAAGCTCCCAACACAGCTACTGTTACACACACACACACACACACACACATAACGCAAGTCATGATCGTTATACTGTGGAGTTTCCGTTCCAGCTCCTTCACGACGAGACCGAATCTCTGGAAATCACGACAAGATTAAACTACGGTGTGATTGAAATCTGTAAACTACGATGTAAACAGCGAACACTGACCAAGCCCAGGAAAAAACTACAAGCCAACTACGCAAAAAAGTGAGAAGAAACATTGTAAAAGAAACGATACGCATAAGAGACGCAAGCAGAGAATCATGACGACAATCGGACAGGACGACGACAAAGCCGATGAGGATGATGATGAAAACTGTGAATTCATAAATGCTCCCTTACTAACGATCATAAACACAAATTCGCCATAGCGCGCTAACCATCTTTTTTTTTTTTCAAATGGTAATTATTAAAAAAAGAAAAACGACGCTAGTCTTTCCTAGATAGTTTCAGTGTTAAAGTCTGATTATGCTATTGCTACGGCAGCGCTGGCACCGCAGGCCGCTCGTAGTTATTGCAACTTCATGTGCAAGAGTTTCTATGGTCAGTCTGCGTGTGAATGCGTTTGATTCTTATGCCTGGGATTAACTTGAGATTAAAAAAAGTTGTATAACAGTTGCTGTCTAGCTTCCCTCCCTAATCTTAATCTTAATTTCCCAGATAACTGTCTATACCTCCCTCCCGTTAAACCTACGACCTCCCTCCCGCTCTCTTTAAGTTTTCGCTCTCCCTCGGTTACACTATCTCTCGTCTTCCCTACGTTTTTAGGTTTATTCCCCGTGATTGGGTGCATTCTGCAGTTAACTAGAGGAGTCCCCTCCCCCCTCCCACCCACCCACCCACCCTCATGGACACACAAAGGGCGTGGGATCTGTCCGTCAGGCGGAGCGGCCAATCGCGTCCCTCTCCCCCATGATCAGGGCAGTGCAATACACAGATGGATGAGTTCCCCCCTCCTAAAGGTTCAACTGAAAAAGAGAGGGAGACAAAAAAGAGCAAAGTAGATTCTAGCATCTCTTTATTTGATTTTTTTGACCGATTATCGGTTTGACAATTACTTTTTTTTTTTTTTTTTTACAAATTTCCGTGAACCGAAAATTGCGACAGACTTCGCACTTATTTTGACATATTTTCAAAGTGAAACGAGATTTTTTTTTTTTGGACCGATTATCAGTTTGACAGTTACTTTTATACCTAATCTTTAAACAAATTAGCGTCAACCTGAAGTAGCGACTGACTTCGGTATTTTGATGTATTTTCAGAGTGAAACGAGATTTTTTTTTGGACCGATTATCGGTTTGACAATTACTTTTATACCTAATCTTTAACAAATTTGCATGAACCTGAAGTTGCGGCTGACTTCGGTATTTTGACGTATTATCAGAGAGAAACGAGATTTTTTTTTTTTGACCGATTATCGGTTTTACAATTACTTTTATACCTAATCTATAACAAATTTGCGTGAACCGAAAATTGCGACAGACTTCGCACTAATTTTGACGTACTTTCAGAGTGACACGAGATTTTTTTTTTTTTGACCGATTATCAGTTTGACAGTTACTTTTATACCTAATCTTTAACAAATTTGCATGAACCTGAAGTTGCGGCTGACTTCGGTATTTTGTCGTATTATCAGAGTGAAACAAGATTTTTTTTTTTGGACCAATTATAGGTTTGACAATTACTTTTATATTACTACTTTAATATTATTATAATAAACAATATTATACTTTAATGATAGTTAATAAAAAAAGTTAAAAAAAAAAGTAATTTTACATTTTGATCAATTTTTTCACAGAAAATGCATTAGTAAATGTTGAAATTTACATTACCTAAAATTAATAAATGTAGAAGTATTGTTCATTGTTATTTAATGATAACTAACGCATTTAACTCATGTTAACAAACGAAAACTTATTGTAAAGTGTTACCAATAAATTTGGATTAAAAAAAAATGGATCCATAAATATAAATGACATGCATGTTATTACTTAATATATTTATAATTAATATTTGTTTCAAATTAATATATTTAGATATTTACATAATATTTTTTTATGATGCTATCTTTTTATTTTTTGTAGTACAGTAATTAAGAAAAAAAAACAAATTAAACATTAAAAATAGCCACCAGACAGTTATTATTATTGTTTGTTTGTTTTTAAGTTTACGACAGTTTATCAGTTTGACTACGCAAACAAACCTGTTATCTGCCACGTAGCGCAGATATACAGAGTGAGAGTTTACCCTTAACATGACTAGACCTAGACAGCGGTCACTCACCTGACAGCGGTTGCTGTGTGTGAAGCAGAGGGGCGGGGCTACACGCCATAGCATGCAGAGAGGCGTTCCTTCAGGATGGGCGGGAACTGCTCCGAGAACTGCTGCCAGTTCTCCTCGCCGACCTGGTCCTTAAAACCGTGTAGGATCTACAGACACACGACCTCATTTAACAACTCAAATCTTTTATAGCTCTGACATTTTTGATGTGATCGCAGCTCAATGCGCGTCTAATGGGGTGCAAAAATATATCAAATCGCAATACAAAAGTGCAACTATGTATAGTTGATAGTGACAATATATATATTGTGGATAGTTCAACCAAAATAAAAATTACTGTGTGAGTTTTGGTGTCAGTACTACATTAAACTACTATATATTATGTTGAAAATAATGTATAATAATGCAATGGGGGAATATTTATGGCTCCTGATCATTTGATACATTATTTTCAAGATATATAGTCTAAAATATTTCATTATTTTCAGCTTCAGAATCATGAATATTGTTATTCTGGTGTCTCTACTGTCCTGTGCTTTGGGTTTGAAGCACCAAATCTGTTCATTTACACCCATGTAACACCAAATTTAGCATTTTAATCAAGTACATTTATCATCTTGTCTTGGAGTATCGCAATATCATCGTATCAGTTCAGTATCGTGATATGTGTCGAATCGTGACATGAGGGCATCATTACACCCGTCTAACCTTGTAGAACATGTCCCTCAGGTCATCTTTAGGGTTGACCCAGGAGGCCACCGCATCACAGAAGAAGATGAAATCCTGTGGAGGGAGAGACCGATGAAAGGAAATGAGTGATGAAGGGATGAGTGACATCAGTGTCGATCACACTGGAGTCAGAGCGTCAGAACTGACCTGGACCACGCCGCCAGGATTCACACCAATCATCACGCAGATGCCTCTGAAGGCGGAGTCCTTTTCTTCATTATCTCGGATGTTTCGCAACGACGTGCACCTGCAAAAAGACAATCAAAAAATATAACTTAGCTGGCGTTAATAGATAAGCCGTTCTTAACCAAACATGGAATACTATTATTAAAAAATCAAATTAACTAACAAAAGTTTTGGTTTGGTAAGGGTTCACCAAGGCTGCATTAATTTGGTCAAAAATACAGTAAAAACTAATATTGTTCAGTTTTCTAATGTGAATATATTTTAAAATGTCATTTATTCCTGTGATCAAAGCTAAAATTTCAGCATTATTACTATTTAGTGTCACATGATCCTTCAGAAATCACTCTAATATGATGATTTGATGCTCAAGAAACATTTATCATTATGATCCATGTTGAAAACAGTTGCTTCATATTTTTGTGGGGATAAAACATTAATACATTTTATAAGAAAGTTCAAGAACAGCATTTTATAGAAAACTTATGCACCCTTGCTGTATTCATTCTCCCAAATAATTCTAGATGTAGTGACTCACCATGGTCTGATGAACTGTTGCAACATGGGAGCCACTTCCTGTGGACAGACGTACCCGAGGCGACCAATCGTGATGGCTGTAAACAGGAGTTCAGGTTAGGATTGTTTATCAGCTGTGTGTGTGTAAGGCATGTCATGAATGAGGTCAGAGGTCATACCCGTGTTCTCCAGCAGGGTTTTGGGAGTGTTGGGTCTGTTGATGATCTCCACCAGGTGAGGAAGAACCAGAGACACATACGGCTGCATCTCCACACCTACGGCAACACATGAGCCACTGGTCACAATCACCTCACTACGAACTCACTCAAACGGCCAATCGAATTCTATGGTTCTAAATCTCTGATGATGTCATTCTAATCCAGTGATGCGTGCGATGCCCCTCACCCATCTGCATGCAGATCTCTCCGATGGCCCAGGTGGCGTTATTGCACACCGAGATGAACTCAGGGTTCAGATTCGTCCCCAGGATGGGCATGAACTCCGCTAAACACACACACAGTTTCCGGGATTAAATCATATAAGCAAGCATGTAAGGGTGCATCACGCAGATCGAGTGCTCAGGTGTCGTCTTACCGATGCAGGGTTTGACGTGTGGAAAACAGGCCTTGGTCAGATCGCCCAGCAGAGCGAACGAGCTCTGTCTCACCTCGGGCATGGTGTCCTACACACAAAAGCGTCACTCTTTACTGGGTTTACAGTGCAGCAACAACTACGTTCATTATTTATCATCATTTATTATATTAACAAGAGTAAATCATTTAAAAAATATATATTAAAATACATAATTACATATATAAAAAAAACTGTATAAAACAAATAAATGCATAATATAGTAAATAATATATGAAGTATTAAATAAGAATAAAAACACATTAATAAATATTTATATATATAATTAATATATATATATAATTAATCATTCAAATAACATTTATTTTATAACAATATAGTTAATTCAAATAACTCAAAGAAATAAAATAAATAAATGTAATAAAGTAGTCAATTAAATATTGTAATTATAATTAACAAAATTAATACATTTAATATTGTAAACAATTCAAATAATATTATAAACTAAATCATAAAACAAATGTGTAATATAGTAAATCCTCATTAAAATGATTAATTTGATTAAAATGAATTTATTTTATAACAATATAATTACTTATAAATAAATAAGGCAACAAAAAATAGATGCATAATATAGTAAATAATATTTATATTTTCAAAATAAAGTTTTAAATAACAAATACATTTATTTTAAAATATAGTAAATATTTCAAATAATAACTAATATGCATTTATTACAAGATTAATAACACATTGTAAATTCAAATAATAATAATAATATAAACAACAATCATAAAACAAATACGAGTAATATAGTAAATATAAAATTAAAATGATCAGTTTTACTAAAATAAATTATTTTTATAACAATATAATTCAAATAATCATAATAATAACAGTGGATAAAAATACAATAACATACATTTATAATATATTAAATATTGAAATGATTAGAATATGTTGATTTTATATAATATTGTAAATTATTTAAATAATAAAAATGGGAAGACCACCACCACATATGTTTAACCCGTCTCACACACTGTACCTGCATACACTGGAACAGAAGGGTCATGATGTTGCTACGGGCAACTAGCTGGTCCACATGACCCCCGAGACCCTCGGCCAGACCACTCAGCAGATCCAGAGCCACAATCATGAAGTCCTTATCTGGAGCCTCGTACTGATCCGGCTGCTGGCTGTACATCTGCGCACGCACACACACACACACACACAGGGGTGGGTTAATGTTAATGACTCTGTGGTACACTGATGTACATGCACATGTGCTTGACTAAAGTGCACGTTCTTACCATGGCTTGTGCAAGTGTTTTCTGCACCAGAGTCACACAGCGCTGATAGACGGGCTCGCAGTACGGCAGGAAACCGCTCTGTAACGCTGTAGCCACAGACGACAAACACTAAACACAAAACACAGAAGAAATGAGGGCCTTTTATTTGTTTCATCTTTCAAAACGAATCTACAATTACGCGTCACGACGTTAAAACTATGAACCGAAGGCTTTCGCTCGGAGCGTCTCACCTCCAGTAGGGGAAACAGGTCTTTATCCTCGTCTTTCAGTTCATTCCACTTCTGGATCAGAGGAGGCATCAGTTTCTGGATGTATTCCTGTTCACACAACACAAGATCACACCACTGAGCTCTACAGGTGATTTAGTGATACTGTACTTTGATTTTTAAATCAAGTTAACAGCCTCTAACCCAAACGTACATGTCATTTATTGACAAAAAACACTGTCAAAATGACAAAAAAAAGCATTTTCACTTATCAATCAGATAAAAGATGGTGGTATATGGTTTTATTAATAGGAAAAATAGAAAAAGCGAAGAATTAATTACTTTTTTCCAGCATTTTATAATAGTTTTCCATTTCAAATAAATACCGATCATAATCAGAACTATTTCCTGAGCATCAAATCATCATATTAGAGTGATGTATGAAGGATCATGTGACACTTAAGACCAAAAATTCAGTTTTGATCACAGGAATAAATTCCATTTTTACATAATTCACAAAGAAAACCATTATTTTAAATAGTATTAATATTTTACAATTTTACTGTACTTGATCAAACAAATGCAAAGAAATTACGTCTTTCAAAAACATAAAAAAAATAATCTAATTTTAAATTGCCGGAGTGTAAAAGGAGGTGGGAGATGGTGTTACCGGTTGGTTCAGATGATGCCCGACGGAGTCTGCCAGGGTGCCGATGGCGTCGTACAGGATCAGCAGGTTCTTGTGCTGATATTTCCCGAAGGCAAACACCAGAGTGTCCAATATGAAGCTGAGATATGGAACCAGCTCGGTGCACGCCTCCTCCTCCAGAGTCGCAAATGCACTGAAAAACACATTACAGAGTTACTTTATTACTCCAAAATTTAGTCTCACAGCCGTATCCAAAATGATTCGGCTCTAAATAAGCAAGCGTCATTTCTAACACACCTGCAGGCCGCCTCCTGCACCCTCTTGTTGCCGTCAAGGATGCGTTTGAGCAGTTCTGTCATGAGCGGTTTGAGGTGGGCGTCCGGCGGCTGGCTCACTACCCAGTGTGCATAGCGGCTGAGCGTCCAGCAGGCGATGGAGCGAACCAGAGCCTTCTTATCGCACAGACACTGGATCAGGTGTGGGATGAGCTCGGGCAGGTACGGTACCATCCCCTGCATACAGCCTGAAGGAGACAGAGGATTCAGTCAGTGTTGGCCGAGTTTCTAAAATCAAACCTTTTAAAAGGGAAATCAGGTGTAACTATAGGCATGCATTTATTCTTAAAGGGACCTCATAAACTGCTGCCATAATAAAAAAATACAAAATAAAAAATCACTCTGCTTTTGACTGAATCACTTTTTTATTGTTAATATGAATCAATTTATATCTAATTCATAAAGTGAAGAATATACAGTGTTTTATTTTTACATTAGATTATTCAATTTCGGTAGTATTACGTTTCATAAACGTGCTACTGCACCAGACAGGTTTTTAGGTTTATTTAATTTGTATATTTTTTTAATTTGTTAATTTGCTTTTGTTCCTGTTTTTAATTTTAAAAATTAAAATAACATTTTCTGCCTCGCTTTAATACAGCAGATTAGGGATGGGCAACGATTAATCGCATCCAAAATAAAAGTTTGTGTTTACGTAATATATGCATGTATATATTTAAGAAATATTTGCATGTATATACTTTATATATATATATATTTATACATAATTAATATTATGTATAAATATAAATATTTGATATATTAAGAACACATTTTTCTTAAATATATACATGCATGTGTTAGTATTTAGTATTAGTATTGATTGTAGCGCTTTGGGTACAAGAAAAGCGCAATACAAATAAAATTTATTATTATTATTATTATTTATATATACAAAATAATTGTACACAACACACACACATATATATTATGTAAACACAAACTTTTATTTTGGATGCGATTAATCGTTGCCCATCCCTACAGCAGACTGAAAAATGGGAAGAAAAACTAAACAAATTTCAAGGTTCACAATTAATTAATTCAATAGGATTTTTTCCCTTCCAGACCTAATAAACGATCTACAGAATCAAATAAGTAACACAAAACAATAAACTACAATCAAAATGCACGTTTTGCACGATTTAAAAATTGAATCATGGCCTCAAGAACGGATTCAAATCGAGTCGTGATATACCAAAAGATTCCTATCTCTATAAAACAAGCCTGAATTACACCGGGACTTTTATTTTGAAATGTCTTTTTGTAATTACTCTCAGCTCTTGTTTAAAAAAAGGTAAATAATATTAAATATGCACTCTTACAACCATAAACACAAAACAAAATTGTGTGAAATGAGTGTGTGTGAGAGATACAGACCTTCAGCGATGGCTCCCAGCACCAGTATCCCAGACTCTTTGATGACCCAGTCCGGGTGGAACAACAAACCCTTCAGCAGCGGCAGCAAGTGCGGCAGCAGCTCGTCCCGAAAGACGTTAGCCAACACGTCCAGCGCCGCAGCAGAACACTTCCCTGTGAACACATACAAGTCAAGTCACCTTTATTTACAGCGGTTTATTCAATACAGGACGTTTCAAAGCAGCCTCACAGGAATAAACAGGAAAATAATGATCAACAATGCAAGCATAAGACATCAAATTAGGGATGCGCGATATATCGGCCAGCATATCGGCCGATATATGTTCATTTTTAATGTTCTCGTTATCGGCCTTGTAAGAAAACATGGCCGATATATTAAAGCCGATGAATAATGTATTATTCCCTTCAGCTGAGACACTTGTTGAGAACAGTTTATGTTTTTGAATTTCTTGAAATATGATTGAAATCTCTTCAAAATAAAAATATGGTTCGGTACGACATGTGCAGCGCAAATCTGTCATATCGGCTATACAACACTATAATGAGAACATCATTATAATTGTGTGCTTGAGACATGGATTTAATTGTGAGACTTTTGATTTTGTAATCAGGCTCTCAAAATTAGAATTTAAGTTTATCGGTCGATATATCGGTTATCGCCTTTCAAATGTAAAGAATTATCGGTATCAGCCAAAATTTTCATATCGGTGCATCCCAACATCCAATATAAGTCAAGCTCAAAAATCAGCTCTAAAAATACAATAGTGTCATATTTCAGCGAGTTGAATGTTGATTCAGTTTAGATCAATAACTGTAAATTTCAACAATTTCGAAACGAGTTCAATTCGGTTATAAGCAGCTGTACAGAAAGCAATAGTGTCGTTATTCAGCTGGAATCAGATTAATAACAGTGCTGATGTTGCAAATTCAATTACATACATACACGCATAAGAACATTTCCGATCGGTCGGTTTACTCACGTAGGTTCCAGTCAGACAGCGTGTCGTCGTCGTCATCCTCATCTTCGTCGATGTCCTCGCCCTCCTCTCCTTCTCCTCCCTCGTGCTGCAGCGTGACGGTGCGGGACTTGTGGAAGCGAGGCTTGATGTCCTGCTCGCTGTCAGGAACGTTGTCGTCCTCCTCCACATCACCCTGAGACACACACACACACACACACATAAACACACTGCAGCTGCATTCTGATTCACACCTACATAGTGCTCGCTCCTCAGGAGATCTTGATAAATTAGCAGCGCTGGGTATATTTTGGAAATAGGCTCATTTTACCACTCCCCCAGAGTTAAACAGTTGAGTTTTACTGTTTTCGAATCCATTCAGTCGATTTTTTGATATTTAGAAGAATATCAGTAACCAGACCGTTTCAGTAGCAGGCATGTGATTGGCTAAGGACAAAAAAGCAGGAAAATCTATTTTTTTTTCCTATATGTAAGTCAATGAGACCAGAAACTGTCTGGTTGCTGATATTCTTCTAAATATCAGAAAATCGGCTGAAATGATTCGAAAACTGTAAAACTCAACTGTTTAAAGGGTTAGTTCACCCAAAAATGAAAATTCTGTCAGTATTTACTCACTCTCATGTTGTTCCAACCCCGTAAGACCTTCGTTCATCTTCGGAACACAAATTAAGATATTTAAGATATTAAGATCGCTCCTGCATACAGTCCATAGGCTTCTTGAGGGACTGGCTCTTGCTGTCCCCGAAAAGTCATTAAAGACATCGTTAAAATAGTCCAAGTGACTACAGGGGCTCAATCTTAAGTTTATCAAACGACGAGAACACTTTTGTGCACAAAAAAAACAACAAAAATAACGACTTTATTTCAACTATTCACTTCCTTCTCTATGCGCCTCTAGTCAGTTAACGTAGTGTGATAGCGTAGAGCTACGTCACACGTAGGCTCACTATTGGCCGACGCTGGTCATGTGTGTGTGATGCGTGTGACGTACAATAACAGAAGCTTACGCTATTAAACTAGTAACCTGACTCGCGCAGAGGGAGAAATAAACGAATAGTTGAAATAAAGTCGTTATTTTTGTTGTTTTTTTGCGCACAAAAGTGTTCTCGTCGTTTGATAAAGTTAAGATTGAGCCCCTGTAGTCACTTGGACTATTTTAACGATGTCTTTAATGACTTTTCGTGGACAGCAAGAGCCAGTCCCTCAAGAAGCCTATGGACTGTATGCAGGAGCGATCTTAATATCTTAAATATCTTAATTTGTGTTCTGAAGATGAACGAAGGTCTTACGGGGTTGGAACAACATGAGGGTGAGTAATACTGACAGAATTTTCATTTTTGGGTGAACTAACCCTTTAACTTGGTGGGAGTGGTAAAATGAGCCTATTTCCAAACAAAAAAAAAGTGAGGTATCCCTTTAAGACATGAAGGGCACAGCTAAATATGGCATTATGGGTTTATGTGAGGATTGTTTGAAGCTGTTATATTTTTTAAGCCTAATAAATATTTAAAAAATAGATAGCTTTCAATTGTAATGATGAAATCACTGTAATGTTGGATGGCTATAATTAACGTTTAAAATGTGGGGGGTGTCGTCATTTTTATCCAGACATCAACCATTTATCCAATGGTTTATTGATCAATCATTCAGTTGTTGCTAGTTTGAGTTGAGAAATACACAGAATGATCACTAATCTTGTGTGCGTTTTACTTTAAAACCAAGCAAGTTGACCCATGAAACCATGTTTATTATATCGCAATCGCAATATTGACCTCAATAATCGCAATATAACATTCAGCCCTATTATATATCACTATCCACTATTGCTCGCCACACACACTACCTCTAACAAAATCTCGTGTTTTGGTGATTCCTTAGTGAAACTTGACACTTTAATCAGGCCACTTATGCGGTTGGTCAAGTAAAATTGTCTTTCAATTAAAAAAAAAATCAGCTTGTTCGTGTTAATGATGTCGAGCCCTGTATTCATATTTTTAATTAGCTGTTGTTTTGATATTTTGTGTTCTGACCTTTTCTGATTTCCGCGGCCTAAAATGCCATAAATATGCAGATTTAAATGTCAAAGCTGATGAGAAAATTCCTTCAGAATAAAAATTGACACCACAAAAAAATAAAAATAATTCAGGACAAGCATGCATTTTAGTCAAAGGACAAGCACATGACGTCGAGCCCTGTAATAAATACTGCGATTGCATCAGAATTGATAATGTGACCACACCTAACTAATGCAATAAACATGATTTGACTCAACAGATTGTGCGTCATATCTGGTGACTCACCTTCAGTAAAATTATGTCGATCTCAGAATACTTCATTCCGTTCACCAGGATGGGGATGAGTCTGCAGGGACACACATTAACATCAGATCAGATCTCACAAACAGACCCTAGCGGAGGCCAGGGGCTTCATCTGTGTGTGTGTGTGATGGCCTGCAGTACTCACTGGACCAGGTGTCCCGACAGAGCCTCTTTACAGATGGGCTGCTCCGCTAGGGTCAGCCAGAACTCGCACGCCTCCAGCGCCACGTTCTCATCCGCGTCCTGCGTGCGCTGAAGCATGTACTGCAGAGAGACACGGGTGAGACTCAAACCTCCACCTTTCCACAGTAAACAACGCCTCATATGTTCGCATGTGTCACCTGTATGATGCTGTGCATGTGCGGTATCAGACGGTCGATTCGGACCTCCAACAGCATGACCAGAGCTCTGCACACGTTCTTCCTCACCTCGCAGTCTTCGTCAGCCGCCAACGCGAACAGAGACTGAAAACACAGATGAGCTCAGCCTTCACCACAGGAATAACTACAGATTCATTCATAGTGCACCGTCAACACAATTGTACTTGTTTAGTAAAGTATGCTTTTTAGAAACTACTACAACCGTGATTTGATGAAGTCTACAAGTGTTATTCATAACCGTGCCGTGTAATCATGTGATTCTTTTTATCGAATCATTCTGAATCAATCAGTCGGCTCAGATGATTCACTGAACGGAAAACTCGGAAAAGTCGTTCACTTTTACAAAAAAAAAATGGCTGATAATTTAATTTAAGATGTCCATGTCTTTCTTTCTTCAGTCGAAAAGAAATTAAGGTTTTTGATGAAAGCATTCCAGGATTTTTTCCATATAATGAACTTCATTGGGAACCAAACGGTTCAAGGTCCAAATGAGAGTTTCAGTGCAAACTGTTCAAAGGGCTTTAAACGATTCCAGACGATGAATAAGGGTCTTATCAACAAACAAAATGAACGAAATGGCTTGAAAAAAAGATTCGTTTATTTTGATGAACGAGTTTGAACAGGAGAGTCAGAAACGCGCATCACAGAACAGTGCTTATAAATCTTAAAGTTTTTATTCATTTTCAAAACGTCTAACGTTTTCTAACGTTTTGATGAATAAGGGTCCAACGTTAAGACCCTTATTCATCGTCTGGTGTCGTTTAAAGTGCCACTGAAACTCTCATTTGGACCTTGAACCGTTTGGTTCCCATTGAAGTCCATTATATGGAGAAAAATCCTGGAATGTTTTCATCAAAAACCTTCATTTCTTTTCGACTGAAGAAAGAAAGACATGGACATCTTGGATGACATGGGGGCGAGTAAATTATCAGCAAATGTTTTTTTTAAAGTGAACTACTCCTTTAAGGCAAATTTAAGGCAAAAAGCTCATTTGTATGGTTAGTGTGAATCTGTCATTAAAAACTCTTTCTGCTTCAAAAGCCAGATTAAAATCACTGCTTGAAATAACAGCAATCAGTGATCAACTCACCTCTATGAATGTGTCGATGTTGTCCATGAGAGCCTGAGCCCTGCCGATAATGAACTGATTCACGCACGCTATGGCATGAGACCTGAAGACAGACACGTTACTCGTTATAAAACAGACCGTATTTAATTGTAAAGAGATGTGCGCGCGGCCCTGTACCTGATCTTGGGGCTGCAGTGTTTGAAGAACTGCAGGAATTTGGGGATCATGATGTTGAGGGGTCGATTCAGAGCATCACTGTCCAGCAGTTCAGACGAGTCCTCACAGATCTTCTGCAGCGCACCGAAAGAACCCTGCACACACACACACACACACACACACAGGTTAAAGTCACCATGAAATCAAAATGGACGATTCCATTCCCTTAGTGTGAGATACAAACACTGCCTACTGCACAGTATAACTGTTTTTTAAACAGCATTTGCAAACAATATGTAACAAGAAATACAGTAATGTTATAGTACTGTTATAATTTTCTAAAAAAGTCAATGTTTTTAATGTTTTTTAACTTTAAAGTTCATCACACAATTATGATGCAGATATCGATTGATCTCTGCTCACTACGTTGTCATTATCATCTTGAAAACACATAACTTCATAACTTCGGCTTGCCAAACATCGGCAGTGTATTTTTGCAGACAAATTAAGCACACACGAGCACACACTTTTATTCAAACAGAAGGCCACATCAAGAGCACTGCATTTTGGGGTGAATACCGGTCATTTTAGAAAACACTAAATATACATGTAGTAAACAATAACTATACTACATTATGTGTGTGTGTGTGTGTGTGTGTGTGTGTGTGTGTGTGTGTGTGTGTGTGTGAGTGAGTGAGTGAGTGAGTGATTGAGTGAGTGAGTATGTGAGTGAGTGAATGAGAGTGAGTGAGTGTGTAAGTGAGTGAGTGAGTGATTGAGTGAGTATGTGAGTGAGTGAGTGAGTGAGTGAGTATGTGAGTGAGTGAGTGAGTGAGTATGTGAGTGATTGAGTGAGTGAGTGAGTATGTGAGTGAGTGAGTGAGTATGTGAGTGAGTGAGTATGTGAGTGAGTATGTGAGTGAGTGATTGAGTGAGTATGTGAGTGAGTGAATGAGAGTGAGTGAGTGTGTAAGTGAGTGAGTGATTGAGTGAGTGTGTAAGTGAGTGAGTGATTGAGTGAGTGAGTATGTGAGTGAGTGATTGAGTGAGTATGTGAGTGAGTGAGTGAGTGAGTGAGTATGTGAGTGAGTGAGTGAGTGAGTGAGTATGTGAGTGAGTGAGTGAGTATGTGAGTGAGTGAGTGAGTGAGTGAGTATGTGAGTGAGTGAGTGAGTATGTGAGTGAGTGAGTGAGTGAGTATGTGAGTGAGTGAGTGAGTATGTGAGTGAGTGAGTGAGTGAGTGAGTATGTGAGTGAGTGAGTGAGTATGTGAGTGAGTGAGTATGTGAGTGAGTATGTGAGTGAGTGAGTGAGTATGTGAGTGAGTATATGAGTGAGTATGTGAGTGATTGAGTGAGTGAGTGAGTGAGTATGTGAGTGATTGAGTGAGTGATTGAGTGAGTGAGTGAGTGATTGAGTGTGTTACCTCGCAGGTGTTGTAATCCTCGGAGTTGAGAAGGTTGCAGAGTTGAGGCAGCAGTTCTGGCCATGTCTGCAACTCCCCTTTAGAGGCGATAGTAGTGATGAGAATACCTGCGGACACACACACACCAATTCAACTACGGGTGTAAAAGCAGTTTGGCCCATATTTGCTCCCTTTACAATAATGCATACTTCTCTAAAAGAAAACGCACACTAATAAACACTGATCGAATCAAATGAACTCAGCCAGACAACTCTAAAGAGGTTTGTGGGGTTTAATGCGGACTGACCGATGGTGGCGCGGATGAGCGGGGACGGGTCTCCGATGTTGTTGAGACACTCTCTCTTGATGAAGTCGGCCACAGCCGGAGGGAAGTTCTGGTAGTGAGCCTTCACGTTGTTCTTGAGAATCAGACCGCTCAGAGAACGGGTGGGCTCGTCTGCAGAGACACAGAGACACGTGTTCCTCGTGTGACCGGAGAGAGTGTGTGTGTGTGAGATGAGATGAAGCATGATGGGATAATACAGACCTTCGGATTTGAGGCTGGTGAGGACGAAGATGAGATAGTTGTTGAAGTCGGGATACTGATTCAGCTGCTCCAGTTTCTATTGGAAAATTGATAAAAAGATCATGATGAAGTGCACAGACGACGGAGAGATCGGATATCAGACATTGAGATGAAAACGAAACCACTAGATTTTAGTTCTTAATAGTTGCACATAATTTGAAGCAAATATTAAATCATATCTATATGTAATACACTTTTTTTTATTCGAATATTTATTGCCTAAAACCCATGCCTGTAGATTAGTCTGTCTGGTTTAATCCTTAAAAGAAAAGAAAAAATGGCATTGGAGTGAAGAAGTTCAATTCATTTCCACAAATGACTCGTTTACGGTCTGATTCAACGAATGACGAATCAAGAATCTGATTCAAAAAATCATACGGATCATCATTTCAAATCTCTGCATTGCTTGTAGAAATATAGCACTAAATAATACTATGAATTGTTATATTGGTGCATATGAAAGAAAGTTTAGTTTAGTTTATTTATTTATTTATTTATTTCAACAGGGACAATATGCAAAAAAAAAACATTAATTAAAGATGCTTTGCACCAGATTTAGCTTAAGCTAGTTTCCATCTGTAGTCCCCGAGCAGGTGAATTACAATACAAAATATACAATATAAAATGTAATAATTGTCACAATAAATGTAAAGCGTCACATGACCCTTCAGAAATCACTCTAATATGATTTGCTGATACTTTTTATATGAATATAAAGCTCAAAAGAACCACATTTACTTTAAATATAAATATTTTGTAACATTAACAATATCTCTACAGTCACAAGAGCCCTGTGTTCAAGGAACACACCGAAGTGAACGCGGCTTTAAATAGGTAAATGTTTTCGTTATTTTGTCTCTTATTGGGATTAGTATGCTAGCTGTATCCATTTACATCCAGTCTTTGTGCTAAGCTAGGCTAGCAGTGGGTGCGTCAGACAGTTACAGCACGCACGGAGATGAAAAAGGTATGTATGGACTTATCTAACTCTGGGGGATACAGCGAATAAGCCAAAGTCCAAAAAAGTTGGAGTGTTCCTTTAAACAATCCTGCCATTCATTCCGCTGTAACAGCTAAATTTCACATTTCATTTAGCGATAACCTGAACAAATGAGCTTCACAGACAGATAACACTGATATTGATCAGAAGTGATGATGTGCACACACACACACCTCTTGAACGGCTCTCTGTGTGGCCGTATCTGGAGACTGAGAGTCCTTCAACAGCTGGAGCACCTGCTGTAAACCCTGTTCATCCGGCTGCCACTCCATCCTGTGCCACAACAGAAAACATAGGTAGATGAGTGACACACACACACTTGTAGGAAACACCATTACTGCTTTCTTGGTAGTTGAGCAAACAACACACAAAACTATCGTCCACAGACACATGCACTCAGACCGAAGGCAAATACCCCATTTAAAACACTATTAATTGTTGAAAGCAGGCTAATCCACCCGAGCAGCTGGACGGGACGTTCACACATCCGCTTTACCATCTGATCAGGTTTAATTGGGATCGAGGCAGACGAGAGTGTGAATGTGAGCGGAGGCTGAGTGGGCCGTGTGTGTGAATGAGTCTTTCGACGCTCATGAAAATGCATGGGTTTTGCATTTATCTCCTTTAATATCACATGTTTCATGGGTGTGTGATTTACGTTGTAGATGATAAAGTCAAAGCATCATCATGTTGTGTTTCAACACAAATTGAAAACCCCCATAGGGAAAGTCTAGAAGGAACCGGGTTCCCGGCCGGCACTCTTAACTCTGCATGTGAAACGATTAATTTGATGACGTCTGCAGGAGCTTCATGAACAAAAGCCGATCATCTTCTCCAGCATCTCGGGCTTCAATGGAAGAGCATCAGACCATATGTACAAAGAGTCACATGATCAAAGCCACTCATTTGATTAGTCACATAGAAATGGTGCGGAATATTCAAATTTCTTTATTCATGATGATGTTGCTTTGCTTCACAGTTCATTTACAAGTTTCAATGTGGACTTGTGAACCTATTGTGCACTTATTTTATTGAAGGATTAGTTCACCCCAAAATGAAAATTCTGTCATTATTTACTCATCCTCATGTTGTTTTAAACCTGCAAGACTTTCGTTCATCTTCAAAACACAAATGAAGATCTTATTGATGAAATCGGAGTGTTTCTGTCCCTCCATTGACAGGCTACGCAACTACCAGAAGCCCCAGAAAGGTAGTAAAGACATCATTAAAGAAATTCATGTGACTTCAGTGGTAGTCTCTAACCTCAATTCGTGCTTTGTTTGAGCAAAAATTGTTCAAGACATGACACACAGACACGTGGCGTGTTGCTGTCGTCGAACGTGCGTAAAAGATTCAATAAAGTGGCAAATACCAATTGAACAAAGCACTCGCGTCACCTCATAAAATTGAGGGTAAACCGCTGGAGTCACAGGGATTACTTCAATGATGTCTTTACTATCTTTCTGGGGCTTAAAACCTGTCAATGGAGGGACAGAAAGCTCTCAGATTTCATTAAAAATGTCTTCATTTGTGTTCCAAAGATGAACGAAGATGTTACGGGTTTGAAACCTGAGGAGTAGTTAATAACAGAAATTTCATTTTGGGGCGAACTATCCCTTTAAGTGCCTCTATGCATATTGTTTGTATAAACCTATAAGAGTCTATATTTAAGTGTATATAAGCTATATTATGACTATCTTTTTATCTCTATATATATCTAAATTATATATAATATACATATATATTATATATAGTATATAAATATTGAGTATAAAACTGAGTGTGTGTATGATCCAAGTGTAGTGTATGTGAGGGTGTGTAGCTAACTGTTACATGTTTCTGTTTGTCTGCGTGAGTGAGTATGTGTGGTATTTGTGTATGTATTACTGTGTGTTGTGTATTTGTATTAGTGTATAATCTTTCTGTGTACGAGTGTAGGCCGTGTGTGTGTGTGTGTGTTTACGCGGCCCGGTTTAACCCAATTCCCCAGCTTATATCAGACGCGTTAACCGATCACACACGAAAAAAAAACACATTAAATCGGTTAGATGTGCGCGTTGAGCGTTTGTAAAGATGATGAATAAACACACACAGGCGCTGATGTAGCCGTTAGCCGCTGTGCTAACCCGCCAAACGCTCTCACCTTCAGTCAGTGGCTCTCTCTGTCCGTCTATCTGCGTTTATGTCTCTCTGCCGCGGCACGAGCGCTGATGGACGTCGGGTCGCGGTAACGGATGGCTCGCCGCGGGTTTCTACGGGATTTCTGCGGGATTTAATCGTTGTGCTCTTCTTTCACCGGCGGCGCCTGATGCATGGCGGACGCGTTAATCGCGCAGTCTGGATCTGCGCGGCTTCCGTACCGTTACGCTGACATCATACCTCATTAACATAAAACTACAAGAAGCGGCGCTACTACTAAGTTACTTAGTAAGTACTCACCCTACTTTATGCGAGAAAAAATGTATATATCGCGAGTAACACATTAATTGTGATCTATGTTTTGTTAAAGAAGATTTGTGGCGGATTTAAATTGATTGTGGAGAACTGTTATTCATGCTGTGACCTGTAGATGGAGACAACGGTGAAATAATGGGTCATTTAGGTTCATTGGCCTCCATTAGAAGTATCATGGTACTGTGATCTGCCAAAATAATGTGTGATTATTACTATATTAATGTGTATTTACATGGTATCCCATCGTATGGCATTATCCTCATGATGCTCTAGAATGGCATACTGCAATACTACAAGATGGTCACGTGGCCTCATTAAAGGGATAGTTCACGCAAAAATGAAAATGTCCTCATTTATTTGTATGAGTTTCTTTCTTCTGTTGAACACAAAAGACACTATTTTGAAGAATGTGTTGGTAACCATATATATAACCATATAATACTATGGAAGTCAATGAGGCCCATCATCTGTTTGGTTACCCATATTCTTCAAATCCCCATCTCTTTGAGTTCAATTCACTGACCGGTGTCCATTTTTCGTATTGGAAATAAATCCAGTTCAAACTAAAGTAATAATGTTATTGGTTGTATGTGAGCAATAGGAAATCATCCATTCGTTATACCACTTTTCCACCCTGTTGAGCTTTTATACAATAATTTCATAAAATCAGCAAAAAACCCTAATAATTCAGTGATATTGAACATTTACTAGAGTATCAATAATGTAATACTTTTTAAAAGTATATGTCCCTAACTGGGTGGACAATTTTGCTCCTCCATTTCATTTATTTTGTTGAATAAATGGTTCAATTTATTTACCCGAGTTTGACCAGAATATTTTTTCAAATGTTTTGCATCACCCTATCGTGACTAAATGAAAAACCTGAGTGTGATTTGATTTTTATGATGGACAAAAGGCAACAAATACCAGGTATGATTATGACCCACCAAAAAAGACAGTTATCTCCAGGATAGTGTCCAGTGCAGTGTGTTCTGTTGTAGGCTATATACGTACATATTTAGTCAATTATGTTATTATACAGCTTAATTTGCATAATGTACAGAATTCACAACATACATGCTAATATGGTAATTTATTTTAATATCAATGGGACCTTCCTGGATACATAAAAATAAAATAAATGCTTTAGGCTAAGCTATGTTACCAATTCCATAGATTTTTTTTTTTTATTGTACTGCATATAATTGAAGTGTGCACTCTATAAACTTTATATTGAATGATCCAATATAAACCAAATTACAATAAACTCTATCTAACCAATCAAAACTTTATTCCTGTTTGCTGTTATTAAATCAAAGACCACACAAGAACATACAAAGACAGAGATGAAGAGATGGTTTTGAACGTGGTAACAAACAAGCGCTTCACTTTGGCAATGAAACAAGTATTTTCATCAGAACAACCTCTTCATTTTTCACATCTGGGAAGGCTGGGATGGAAGTGGAAGGGGAATGGGATCGTGCAGTTCTTTAACATAACGAGCTGATCTCGCTCTTACTGCAGCCCCATTTACAGCAGGCGTTGGACAGCCCGACCACCACGTCCCGACCCTTCCGGTCTGAGGTGCGCAAGGCCTCCAGCACTCCTTCTGAGATGATGGAGCGAGCGGGACGGCTGAACACGGGGCTCTCCTGACTCTGTCCGGCCCAGGCCAGGCCCTCTGCGTCGGGACGGGGTCTGTGGGACAGTCCCGGGAGGAGGATGGGGTCCCAGCTGTCAGACGCCTCGTCGTCATGAGTGGAGAGCGGGTCACTGGACAGGTCACCTGACCCGAGAACAATGGAGGAACACTGTTATTACTGCGTATAGCTATTTGAGCAAACCTGAACTTATATATTCAGTACAGACATTCCTCAAATCATGTGTCTTGTTGATCAGATTTTTAAAGTGCTTGATGACTGATGATTCTATTAAATAGCTGAACATCAGTTATATCACAAATAAAAGATTTTGTTTAAGTTATCACTGCCTTTAGTTATTATGTTGGAATAAATGTAAAAAGGCTTGAAAACATTACTTGTTTTTAATAAATAGCACTATAATAACATTGTTTTTGTAAAAAATTCAAACATTTATTTGGTTTCTTTTTTTATGTAATGTTTATTTAACCATGGAAATGTAATGTGACTAATTGGGACATGAATTTACATTTGATTTATTAAAAAAATAAAAACATTAAAAACTGCGCCTCCTCATTTCAGAACACTACTCCTGTATAAATATGTTATTATTTATAATAATTGTATACTAGTGTTGTCAAAAAACTCGGTACTTCGGTACCAAGTCGGTACTAAAAAAAAAAAATGTTACGGTACCAGCTTTTCTAGGTACCGAATACCAGGTTCGTCCAGTTCTGTTCTAGACGCGATGTCTGAAACGTGCACAGTTGCGTCCTCTTCATAACGCTGATATGGCTCTCTCTCTCTGAATCCACTTGTTGAAACGAAAGGAGGAAAGAGCCACATATGGAAATATTTTGGATTAGGCTAATGTCACGTTGCCATAAGAGGCCGATTACACGCAATTTCAAATATAGGCGCGAGGCAAGCGCGCTCATAATAAAAACTCGTTGGCGTTGCATAGCAACGACAGACGCCGCGTGAGAGCAAGCGCTTTGGAAAGAATAAGCACGCGCAAAAATTATATAATTAAAAAACACGCGCGACATGTGAACGGCCTCTAAAGTGCTTTCGGGGTAGTTTTACGAGTACATGAACACAGTAGTATCTACCCGACACCAGAGTACTATGGTATTAGTATTGTCATTTAATGTCAGTGCCAGTTCTAGGCGTATTCTTGCCTTTATAACTCAGCAGGTTTAAAAAGCCTTTTTAAAATTAAACATGAATGCAGTTTTAGATTAAATAAAAGGACAGTCAAGTCAAATAAAACATGTTTTATGGTAATGCTACAAAGATACCATTCATAAACATTACTTAGTTATCAACACATTGAGTGAACAATATATTTTTACAACATTAATTAATGTTTGAAAATGTTATTTATTACAAACACCTGATTGTTAATGTTTGTTCACTTAATTCATTGTGCATTAAATAAATAATGGATTAAAACTTTACAAACAACTTTAAAAATGTGTTAGTGTATAATGTATAATTTATTTTAGGTCATTTTATCTAATCTTTTTCTAAAGTGTTTATAATACAAATGTACAGTTTCCATACTTGTAACCGTGATAAACACTTAAATATATGTAAATTTAAACTAAGCTTTGGTACCGAAATTGGTACCGAGAACCGTGAATTTTAACTGGTATCGGTACCGAATACTGAAATTTTGGTACCGTGACAACACTATTGTATACTGTATATATATAAATATACAATACATAGCTACATATCTATGAACATACATTAATAATAAAAATAATCATTTAATTTAAATATTGTTATCAATATGTTAATGTTAAATATTATGTATACTGTTCAATATGTTAATGTTAAATATTATGTATTGCTGTAAGAAGGTAGGCTAAAACTTGCATCATCTATGAAACAAAATGTGGATTCCTCTAACTGTGTAAATTCTATTGGAATGAACATATAAGTAAAACTTCTGCTTTCTTGATTTATCTCACCTGAGACATCCAGAGACCTCCTCCACCGCGAGCCTCCACAGGTGAAGATGACCGCCCGGATGAACTCTCTGCCGCACAGCTTCACTCCGTACATCGGGAGTCCGTCTGTGGCCTGAGCGCCTCCATACAGCAGCGCCACCAACAGGCCGAGTGCGAGAACTGCAGCTCTACACATGAGGAAGTGGAGAGAGGAAGTTTAAGGAGCTGGAAATGTTGTCCTTCTTGGTTTGAAAGAGGGTCTAACGTCGCCTCAGCCTGGTGTGTCTTTTATAGGGGTTGATGGAGCCAGCGTTGCTTGTGTGTCATCAGGGCAGACTGTGATAGCAGGTTAAGACCTTTAGGAAAACAAAGCCCCGGCCCAGCGCTCCTCTATGGGGGAGATGTCGGATGAGACGACCTGATCTCATTACTCATGATGACCTTTTTTACGCTATACCGACCGTCTAATCGCAGAAAACTAATATTTTCTGAGATTTGTTTTTATTAACAGAACTTGACAGAAGCTCTTACAAGATGTTAATTGTGTGTAAACAAAGGATCTACATTTTGATGCATTGATAGTCGTATTCAACAAAAGGAATTTACACCTACAGACACATGATGATTTTCAATTTTAAACATCAGAAGAGAAAACAAAATAATTAAACTATTAGATTATAAACTATATATATATATATATATATATATATATATATATATATATATATCAGAAAATTTAAACCCAGGACTTGTGCACTGATTATTTCCATTATTTCCATTCCATAGAATTTACAAGTAATATCTCAATCAATACAGAATAAAGAATTGAAGAATAGAAAACTTATGGGGTGCAGGCTGGGTTATCTGATCTCTCCTGACACAAAGAGCCCCGGTGACATTTCAGACAGATAAGAAGAGGTCGAGGATATGGATGTGAGAAAGTGATGGTTATGTGCAAGTGGTAATTTAGAATCAGAAACCGGCTTATAAGCATATCAGCAAAAGCCCGTTTCTTCTTAATCATACAGTCATGAGATAAGAAAGTCTGGAGAATATGATTCAGACACTGGCATTCACAGAGATAACAGCACATGGATGAGCCTTCAGCAAATGGGCTAATTGGTTGCCTGTCTGACCTTAGAGATAATTTATAGTATTATGAATAATATGCTAATGAGCTCACACTGCATGCATAGCTATAATTAAAATAATACGAAATTAGAAATAAAATGAAACATTTGGAGACTTAAACTGAGAATAATTTGTTTATTCAGGGTACAGTATTCGGATACAAGTCTTAATTTCTGTCTTGTTTTATGGAAGAAATATGAAAAAGTATTGTTTTGTTTGTTTGTTTGTTTTTTTGGGGGGGGGCATGTTTCTGTAGATGTGTAGCTTTAAAATATGTTGGATTATATTTACTTTGCAAATGGAACGTTAATATAATATAATACAATACATAAATATATATCAAAGTTCCACAGTGTGTTGCCATCTGATGATGTTATAAAGTATTTATACTTTATGATGTTCAAAAACTGATATACCATTGATATACCGTTTTGTAAGAGTAATGATAATAAATGATTTTGTTATAGTTGTACACACTATTTTGATACATTTTAATTGTGTATATATATACGTTTTGTTTTTAATTTAGCTTCAGTTTTCGTCTTGACTGATTGGGTAACGGTTGACCGTGAAGTTTGACTGATAGAATTGCGGTCCAATGAATGAACGCGAAGGGGGCGTGTACTTCTTGCGTAACAGAGCAACTCGACTGACAGCAACTGTCAGCGAATGACAATGTCAGTTAGTTATAGGCACTCGTCTTATCCAATAATGAAGAGAGAACAGCGTTTTCCTTGGAGACACGCAGCCAATCGCTGCTAAGCAAGAGGGCGGTGCTTAGACGGGTGGGTAGCAACAGTTGCCCCGGTGAGGACGAGGCGCCATAGTCACGGTAGTCGTGGCGACAAGAACCCAGCAACGAGAATCAACAACAACAATTTGAGGCATTAAGAAAATAAAACTCCGCGCCAAACTAAGATCGTCCAGCAAGAAGCGAAAGGTGAACGCAACAACTTTATTTTAAGCAACCTCCTCTTGTTTTGTGTTGCAAGTGCTGAAGTGTGCCTGACGCGATTTCCTCAGTTATCGCTCCTCAACTCGACCCCGCGCCTCTCGCACGCGCTGGCGGTTGTTATGACGATGTCAAATCTTCTCGAGCGCTACAAAATGGCGGGTGTTGTAACGTGAGAGTGTGTGACTTTTACTTGTTGTTGTTTGTTTATGGTTGCTGACCGTGACGTCAGAAGTGTGTTTAACTGACTTGATGACTGAAACGGGCGAACAGTTTAGGATCAAATGTCAAAGAGCGACTTTTGACAGTGAATCTGCATTCGACTGTAATCTTAATTCGGCGCTCCGTTTATTTAACGCAAATGACGATGAAATGTTGGCGTTCGCTGGATCAAACACTCGTGAATTGTATTTTCAGAGGGTTGAAAACTTTGTAGAGGGAGTCGTCGAACAGCCATATGTGTGCCAGATCAGCTCCAGTGCGGAGGGAGTGGAGGGGGAGTGGTCTGCGAATGGGGCGGGGCGTGTGAACTTAAAAGGGCGTGATTGACAGATGTCTATCTAGTTACATATATACTTTGTTCTCTGGCAGCAATGAAGAAAAAACGTCATAAATAACAAGACACATGTGTAAATATTATGCAATACAATCTTAACACGGGTACTATATTGAGGCGAAATGAGCATAAAGATCACAAATATATTTATTACTGTTGTACTTCAGTACATAACAACATTGACCATATACACTTGGACTATAGTAAGAAGATTTTCTTGGACAGATTTATGGTCTGTCATAACAGAAGATTCATCAAAGTCAAAGTTGACGCTCATGTCAAGTCACCTTTATTTATATAGTGCTTTTTACAAACAGATTGTTTCAAAGCAGCTTTACTGTGATAACAGTAATGCAACAAAGTTTGTTTTTGGCTGTACAGCAGCTGTAAATGGTGTCATAGTCCAGTTTAAGTTCAGTGATGATTCATTTCAGTAGTAAAAATCATTAGTTATTAAGTTAGTTAATGAATCTCTGACATTTTTGCGTGTAAATTTGAGAATAAGCCAAGAATATATGCTTGTTAAGTTACTTTGATATGAACGTATACATGTTGTGATTTCATGCGCTCGTGTTTTTCTTTTTATGGCATGATTTTAATAATGTGAGTGGTTCTTTTTAGTTTGTTTAACACAATGACTTCCTGACTAATTCTGACAGGAGCTTCATATCACAAGACGGGGCACGCAAGGGCCGCCTGTTGCCTCTAATTTGAGGGAAAATGAGAGTACTGTTAAACAAGTTTAGCCAGCTCAAAACCACAAAGGATTTATGTGCGTGTGACAGGGAAAGAGAATGTGTTTTGTTTTAGTCTAAAAAAAAAAAAACTACCACATGTACGAAATGCGACCTAACTGAACAAAACTACTACTGGAATTTGAGTGAGACAAAATGCTTAACACTTTTTAGCTTAATTGTTAATAATATTCTAAATGCATATTATGTTTTAAACCAGAAGAAAAATGCCTGTGAATTTGCTTAATAAAATAATATTTTACATAATGAAAATGTGTGTCCTTATTATAAGGTACTATAGAGTGCCGAAGTGAGGACGTCACTTTGTAGCATGCGCATGAGTTCCCTCGATCGAAAAGCTATGCATTTTCCCCATAGACTTTTGGAAAATCGCAAAAGATAAGATCTGTGTTCAACAAAGAGTTGTGACCCTTACACGTTTAGTCTATCAAGATAATCTTTACAGGTTAATCCAAAATTTATACATTTTGAAGCGTATATAAAGTTTTTAAAAAACACAAGGAGACACAATAAAGTGTAAAAAACCACAAGCAGGTTATAACTGTGTGTTCTATGTCATAGATCAAAACGTGGAAATATTTAGAGGCTTTGTTCGTCACAGACCTTATTTCAGGCGATTTAGCAAAAAACCCATTCGAAAAACCCATAGACTTTAGAGCGAGGGAACCGGGAGTGCTAAAATGCTAACTCACTTCTGCGTTTTGGCTGTCCGCGTTTATTAGGGTAAATATTTTAACCAATAGATATCACACAGTACTTTAAAGTCCCTCAGTAGTCAATACATTTTTTTTATCCCTTAAAACTCATCCAAAATTACGTATTGAAACGTTTTTTCCTTGAAAGAAATTTCTTCATGCTTTAAAATAGCTTGAATGTAACTCTGAATCCCGTAACTCTTGTATGTAACTCGACACCATTGCCTAATTCAGTATGCGTGGCTATATGAATATGCAAATGAGCCCCGCCCCCACTCACTCAGCTCAGAGATCCACTCGTTGGCGATCACACGTTGATCTGATTGGTTACAAGGCAGTGTGTGACGTCAGAAACACCAGCGATTTCAAACCGTGTTTTTGAGTTCACTGCAGTTTTAAGAAGAAAATACTCAGCAATGCCGTCGACTTATGAATTTACTGGATGAATCAGCGTTTTTTAATTTACTACTGCATGAAAAAACCAATAGGTTTGCCTGAAGTGTTCTCCCATAAGGAAACAGATGTATTTGTGAAATATCTTCCAGTGCAAGGCAAGCAATACTGCCTATAATTAAAGCAACAAGTCCAAATCTGTTAACGTCCTGCATGGCTTAATCTGAGTTTTTTCACTTCTATTTGCAGAGGGATTTTCGGCTGTTGTCGTCATGGCAACTTCAGGCTACACCGCCGAGGATCTTCAACCCTCCCAGTCACAAGGGGGCAACGTCACGACAGCCTCATCGACCCAGCAGAAAGCCACTTCCACCACCGGCACGTCTCAGTTCCTGTCCGACATGCAGAGCTCTCCGGGGTCTGCGTCATCGCAGACGGGGTCTATCATAAGAGCACAGGCCGCGCCCTCGGTCACTCAAAAGAAAGCAGTCTTGGCCACGCCCCCTCAGGGACCGCAGTACGTCACAGGAGAGATACAAAGCCCCGCCTCCCAAGCCGGAAACGGCCGGAGCGCCCAGTACATAGTGGTGACCGTTACTGGTGAGCACATGCACTTTACTAGATACATGTAGACTTAACTTTCCATGTCACTCTTAGTTGGGATTGAACCTGCAGACAGACCATTACTAGTTTACACGCATTGCATGTACAAAAGTGTGTGTAATGCGATCTAACAGACACCTGACACTTTCTGGGTCTCTCCCTGAATAGAAAGACCTCAAAATAAATCTCCACACATGTGCCTGTACTTTTAATTTGACATGTGGTATGCTGAATAATCCTCCTCACTATAATTAACAGTATATAAAGAAATAAACTGTTAATTATCCTGATTATTGTATAATACACATGTTTTTTCTGATGACTGAACATCCTAACGCTCTAATTGGCAGCCGTGTGTGCTTTAGTGACTGGAGAAGTGTGTGTGAGTTATATGCTGAATAGATGACCTGATAGATTATAGATAGTGGCCACAAAAACCTCAAATGAAAGTGATAGGAAAGACTTTTATGATGTTTCAAATAAATGCTGTTCTTGTAATATTTCTTGTGCGATTTCTGAAGGATCATGTGACACTGAAGTCTGGGGTGACGATGCTGAAAATTCAGCTTTGATCACGGCAATAAATTACATTTGAGAATATATTCACATTAAAAAACAGTTCTTTTAAATTGTAATATATTTCTGTTTTTACTATATTATTATTAATTATATTATTCAGTAATAATTTGATCAATATATTAAAATGAATAGAAAATAAAATACTATATTTTTATATTTAAATAAAAATCAATATATACGTATTTATCGCTAAGTTATTTGTTATATATTATTAAAATCTCAGCATAAAACATCAACATAAATTACATGTCTATGTAAAATATCGAAAAAGTAGTTTTTTTTTTAATGTAAGTATATTATCTAACGTGTATTCGATTTGAAAAAACGAGAGCAGCAAAACACCTGTAGAAAAGCTATAGTTGAAAGCTGACCACATGAAGGATGGCGATATCAGAGAATAATTGAATTGAGTAGAGAGAGGGCGAGATAAACGGAAAATACAGAACGAAAATCAAAATAAAAGCCACAGGTGAAGTAAACGATGCATATCCTCATCCGTTCTCTATCTGATACCCGTGTTTACCTGAACGAGAGCTTTCTTGCCCCATCTGTGGAGATTAATTGTTCAAGGCCGGCCCGTATGAGCGTGATATATAAAGAGAGATGGCTGGATGTGTGTGTGTGTGTGTGTTCAGATCATGTTTTACAGTAGCTGTCTGTACAGTCTGGATGTGCTGTATCGTAAGTATGAGGGCTTGTTTGTTAGCTGCATCTGTGTTGATATTATATTTGGATTTCCTTCTGTAGGTTTTGTACTAAGTAAAAGTTAACTCGCATCTTCCCCTTTTACACAGTCATCATTTCCTCCTTTCTGAGAGCGGTTTTGTCACGTGTTTCCTTCTCATTTCGTTTTTTTTTTTTGTCTCTTTATCTTCCCTTTCAGTGCGTCTTCCTCTCATTGTGTGTCTCTCTTGCACACACACACATACGCCTTTGTAGTAAGATGTGGTGGATGTTAGATTCAGCAGCGTAAAGTGGCCATAGTCTAACTTTTGCTGCATTTTGTTTAGCTTTTTTTACCCAGAATGTTCCTCTAGGTTGTTTTGGCTACTGTACCTTTAAGATTCTGATATGTAAATGACCTCTTATGACTGGTGACCTCTTTACATGTGAAATAAGTAACAATGCCATTGACAATTTGCTGTTCACTGAATATGGGCGGTCCTATGTTAATGAGCTCATCATTCCAGAGCTCACTTTTGCAGTTTTGAGTCAAATGGTTTTCTTTGAGTTCTTAAAGTTACAGTTAGTTTTAATAGATTTGATCATATGATCTCTTTAATATGCAAATGAGCACATCATACAGTAATTTAATGCTTATGTAACTTGTTTTTTGTTTGTTTATATAGAGGGCTCGGTTCACTCAAATGACTCTGAATCTAGTTCTCCCCCGGCGGGACAGACAGGTGTACCCACACAGGTAGTGCAACAGGTGCAGACAGCACAGGTAATGCACGTACATTTGTGTGTGTATAGATACACATCAAAGCCGTAATAAATGTTAAATGTATAAACTGTGCTGATCTGTGTCCAGCAGAGGTCAGTTGTTCAGGCTGTAACCAAGAGTCAAAGTGGACAACTGGGGGTCAGTAATCTACACATCACACCTGAGGTACACACACACACAATTTAGATTTGACATCATATAAATATGATTTGTGATGTCCGCCCTTATATCTGACGGATGCAGATGAGCCATTTAAACGTCTGCTGTGACACTGATGTTTGTTTGTGTGTGTCGGTTACAGCATGTGTACTCGGGCCAGTTTGTGGAGGGAGACGCCAACTACAACGATGCTGCAATGTGAGCATAAACACAGTTCTTTGGGGATATATTTAGCTCTATGCTCCTGAAAACATTTATCTTGCTCTGTATTTCTCTTTCTCTCTTCCCTTTTCAGTCGTTCCAATAGTTACTCGTTCGCAGACCCCTCCCTCTACCCTCAAGCCACGCCCTCTGTCACTTATTATGAGACCTCCCCCACCACCGGCTCCCTGGTCACGTCCCCCGCCACCACTCAGGCTGTGTCCGTGACGTCCGGGATGGGCACAGGGGTGGTGTCCATGTTCTCAGAGGGCAGTTCGGGGATCACCGTGGTGACTGGCGGGGCTTCCTCGGAAGTGGGCGGGGCAGGAGGCGTGGCCACCGGCGGAGGGGCGGGGAGTTACGTGATTCAGGGCGGGTACATGCTCGGCGGAGGGAACCAGAATTTCTCACACAACACACGCGCTTCACCTGCGACTGTGAGTATGTTTGTGTTCATTGGTGGCACGGGCACGAAAGAAGCTTCGGATTCTCACCCAGAGAGAGTTTCACGCAGTGATTTACGTAGGGATGCACCGATATGAAAATTTTGGCCGATAACCGATATATCGGCCGATAAACTTAAATCCAAATTTGTATCTAATTTTGAGAGCCTGATTACAAAAACAAAAGTCTCACAATTAAATCCATGTCCCAAGCGCACAATTATAATGATGTTCTCATTATAGTGTTTTATAGCCGATATGACAGATTTGCGGTGCACATGTTGTCCCGAACCAGATTTTCATTTTTTGAAGAGATTTCAATCATATTTCAAGAAATTCAAAAACATAAACAGTTCTCAACAAGTGTCTCATTATTTATCGGCTTTAAAGGGTTAGTTCACCCAAAAATGAAAATTAAGTCATTAATTACTCACCCCCATGCTGTTCCAACCCCGTAAGACCTTCGTTCATCTTCGGAACACAAATAAAAATATTTTTGATTGAATCTGAGAGCTGGATCAGTCCTATATAGACTGCCTAAGGGACTGGTTTAAATATTCCATGTGCCTACAGCAGCTCAATTATAAGTTTATCAAGCGACAAGACTACTTTTTGTGCGAAAAAAACATAAATAACGACTTTATTCCACTATTCCATTACTTCCTTATGGGCGCATGCGCGAGAACTGAGACGAGGACGATCTCCTTCGACTTGTTACCGGCTGCTCACGGCTTGGGAGTTTTACCGCCCCCTACTGTATAAGATGATGTGCTGATATAGCTGGAAGCGCAAAACTTTCTGTTTACAAGCAGAGGAAGATGCGCGCTGTACATACGCTTTTCAATTAGTGTATTTTCCGCACTACAAGGTGCACTTAAAAGCCTTTAAAGGGCACCTATTATGGAAAATTCACTTTTACATGGTGTTTGAACATAAATGTGTGTTGGCAGTGTGTGAGCAAAACCACCCTAGAATGATAAAAATCCATCCAGTAGTTTTTTTACAATCTCAATAAATCATATGCACTGTCTCAGAACGAGCTGTTCTGAGATCCAGGTCTTTGTGACGTAGAACGGGAGACAGGGGGTTGATTGACAGTGTGGCTGTGGCCTAGACCCCGCCCTCGGTGATCTGTACACACCATCCTTCATTGTTTCAACGACGACAGCCGGTAATGTGTCTTGGAAACGTAAATGTATGTTCTGTCGTGGACTCGTGGGTTAATCCTGTTGTTGTGGCTTAAAAGTTAATCCTCAAGTGTGGATTGTCGTCTACTGTTTGCGATCCACCGTCACCCCAGTAACAGTAAGTGTATTTTATGATTTTTCAAGTCATTTTTTTTTTATGACTTTTCAGTCAATATCAGCCAATTCAACAACAAATGCGTCTAAAGGTATTGCCGTCATAGGATGTCTGTGTATATAATTTAAAACCTTGTTTGTATAGTGTGTAACCACACGTTTATAAATATATATATTTTTAAAGATATTGTATTAAAAACTGCATATATGTTGGTGTTCTGTAAGTTAGCCATCTTCTCACATTTGCCACAGAAGCACCTATGACAAGTAGCTAAACATGACGCCACAGGTCCCTCGCATAAATGTAATTTCGCTCGTACGTAGCAAACTTTATCACAGAATGTGTATGTAGTTTCAAAAAATTGCGCTAGTGTCTGTGTGTGTGTGTTGGACATCCATCATTTCAAATGGGACGCTATTACAACTCTAAAGTACATAAAAGTATCAAATAACCATACCGAGACGTACTGGTCCATTCTCATTTGTTTATTCTGCCGGAGTCTCTTCATACTATTTATATATTCCGATTCAAACGTACTCTGAAAGACATTCAATACGGCGCGTCTCTTCACTCTCTCAGTACCGACTGCCTGCCATAGGTATCAAGTTACGCCCTCATCCAAAGGCAGGGCGGGGATATGCAGCTCATTTGCATTTAAGGTGGAATACCCCCTGAAACAGCTCATTTTTAAGCAGGCCCCAAAATTACATTTTCAAATGGTTATAATAAATTAACTGTGGGGTATTTTGAGCTGAAACTTCACAAATACATTCTGGGGACACCTGAGACCAATATTACATCTTGTAAAAAGGGGCATAATAGGTGCCCTTTAATCTTCTCAAAAAACGACAGTGTTCCTTATAATCCGGAGCGCCTTATATATGGATCATCATCTTATACGGTAGGTGGCGGTAAAACTCCTAAGCGGTCAGCAGCCGGTAACAAAAGTTAGTCGAAGGAGAACGTCCTCACCAATCAAAAATATCTTTATTTGTGTTCCGAAGATGAACGAAGGTCTTACGGGGTTGGAACAGCATGGGGTGAGTAATTAATGACTTAATTTTCATTTTTGGGTGAACTAACCCTTTAATATATCGGCCAAATTTTCTTACCAAGCCGATAACGATAACATTAAAAATGAACATATATCGGCCAATACCGATATGCTGGCCGATATATCGTGCATCCCTAGTTTTATGTCATCCACCAGACTTTTGTTGACAAATAAACGTGGATATCTGATTGACTTTTGACAGCTCAGGGGTTTTTTTTTTGTTAGAATTGCAGATCAAACTTCACATTTTTTGTATTCTCACCCACGGACTGGGGCGGTTGCAAAATCAAATGTGCATTATGGATGTTTACATTTTTTTTCACAGCCCATTTTCTCTAGTCTTGTGGCACTGATTTTAAAAACATTGCATAAACAGCCCAGATTTATTAAAGGCCCATCATGTCAGCCTTTAACCGTTCGACATCTGCTGTCTGTCTTCAGGTGCAGTGGCTGATGGATAACTACGAGACAGCTGAAGGTGTAAGTCTTCCTCGCTGTACTCTCTACTGTCATTACCTCCTGCACTGCCAGCAGACCAAGCTAGAACCCGTGAACGCCGCCTCCTTTGGAAAACTCATCCGCTCCGTGTTCATGGGCCTCAGAACCAGACGTCTCGGCACCAGGTACAAACAAACACACTGTCCAGACCAGGTGTGGCACAATAAAGCTTTAAGCACGACACGGCACGCAACATTTCACTATATTTCTATATTCATTGTACTGGGTAACTCCGCCCACAGTCAGATTTAATTGAAACGAAATGTCCAGATATTTTTTTTTTATCCAGTAACAAGGAACAACGAATAAATTTTACGAATGGAATTTGAGTGAGTGCAATGTAACTACGTCCCCTTAAAATAAAGTGTAACCAAAATTACAAACAACGAACAACAACCAACAACGCATTTGTCATTTTCGTTTATTTTAACTTGAAGTACTAAAATAACTAGAACTAATAATACTATACTAAATAGTCAAGTCATTTTATTTGTATAGCACATTTAACCAAACAACAGTTGACCCAAAGTGCTTCACAGGTTAAAACAGGAAAGGCAGAAACAATATGCCTTAACAAATTCATAAAATGAGTACAGGGCTCCTTAAATACACTTAAATAAATAAATAAAAAATTAAAGAGAATTAAAAGCAAGAGAGTAAAAGTGGGTTTTCAAATTTGTCTTAAAACTGACAATTGTATTGCAGGACTTAATATGAAGTGGGAGGGTTTTAGAAATACTTTTAGAAAGACTAAAAAATATATAGAATTATACAAAAAGCCAAAATACACAACAAAATTTCCGGGGACCTATTATGCTAAATTCACTTTCATATTGTTTTGAACCATTTTCATGTGTCCGCAGTGTGTGAACACAACCACCCTATTGTAAAAATCCGAAACAGCGTCTCAAAATTAGCCGTTCTGGTATACGCTCCAGTGTGACGTCATGACAGGCCCAGAATCTACCCTATTAGCTTAGCTCCTCCCCTCAGTAAACACATTTATCTCCTTGCCAGAGCATTATTAAAGCTACTGAAGTTATTCAGTCAAGAGCAGCGAGTGATTATCTGTTTTTCTTTGGTTGTTTGATTCACTTTAACAGCAAAACTATAATAGTATATCAATGTGTGTGTGTGTGTGTGTATTTCAGAGGGAACTCGAAGTACCATTACTATGGCCTTCGAATCAAGAGCAACTCCCCTCTGCACAGGCTGGTAGAGGACCAGCAACACCTGGCCATGAGACAACAGCCGTACTCGCAGAAACAGAGGTGTGTGTGTGTGTGTGTTTAAGGTTTGTGTTGATGATCACTTGCTTTTGTTAGTTTGATTGACAGCCCTCGTCTCTTTATATAGAATAAAGCCTGTGCAGAAGGTTGAAGGACTGACCAATGGAATGGGCCTGGGGGTGGGGCATCAACAAGGGGCGGGGCTATCCGACATCAGCGCCCAGGTTCACCAGTATCAGCAGTTTTTGGGTAGGACAAACATCTGTCTATATACCGGTTATTGGAAAATGGAAATATAGGAGCGGCTCTCTCTTCCGGACACATATTCTACAGGAAATGACATCAACTGTTTGAATGTGTGTGTCTCAGATACGTCTCACAGTCTGCCTGAGTTCCCCGTGATCGAGGATGAGGGTAAATTTCTGCCGGACGGACTCCTTCCTCAACACATACACACATATCAGGTGATCTACAGAGAGCACTGCGAGGTGAGTGTGTGTGTGTGCTTAGCTATGTGTGTTTATTGTAGTGTTTTTTTGAATAATGTGTGTTTGTTTGTAGGCGATTCTGGACGTGATGGTAAACCTGCAGTTCCCTCTTGTGGAGACGCTGTGGAAGAGCTTCTGGAGGTTCAGTGAAGGACAAACCAGCGACACGGACACACTTGACCTGTGAGAGCTGTTTACACACACACACGTGTATTGACTTCTCATACAGTCACAGGCGTTGGGATGCGAGTCTCCCTGATGTCTCTCTCTGTCTCGACAGTCATGATGAATCAGAGAAGCGTTTGCCCAAGTCAGTTCTGGTTCTGTTGTGTAAATATGAGCCCGTCCTGCACTGGACCCGTGAATGCGACAACTTCCTGTACCAAAGCCTAGTCGAAATCCTCATCCCTGATGTCCTGAGACCCATCCCCAGTGAGTTACACAACTCTACACAAACTCTATATAAACTCCATCCCACTGAGTTACAAAACTCTACACACACTCACCATTGTCTGTGAGATACACAACCCTATGTAACCCAACCCAAACTCTATATCAACTCTAGTCAACTCAATACGTTACAGTTCTACACAATTTTAAACCAACATCCACATTCAAACTTCATGTAAACAACATCCTCTGTAAGTTACAACACTATACAAACTCTATATCAACTCCAACCACACAAGTCTAAGTTGCACAAGTCTACAAGACAACCCTTTAAAGCCTTATATAACTCCATGTAAACAATATCCGTAGTGAGTTACTAAACTCTACACAAACTATATAAATACATCCCAATTAGTTACAAAACTCTGCATTACTCTATACAAACAATATATATATTTGCAATCCTCAGTGAGCTACACAATCCTACATAGTGTAATACAAACTCAAAATAAACTCTAGTCCCAATTAATTACAAAACTTTACAAACTCTAAACAAACTTTATATAAGTACCAAAGTCTAATGGAGATCCCCATTCCCAGTGAGTTACACAACTCTACACAATGCTATGCACGCTCACCATTGCCATACACAACCCTACATAACCCAACCCAACCCAACCCAAACTCTATATCAACTATAGTCCCAATACGTTACAGTTCTACACAATTTTAAACCAACATCCACATTAAGTAACACACTTCTATAAGACATAATTCTACATGACTCTGTAAGGACAACATCCTCTGTAAGTTACAACACTATACAAACTCTATATCAACTCCAACCACACAAGTCTAAGTTGCACAAGTCTACAAGACAAGCCTTTAAAGCCTTATATAATTCCATGTAAACAATATCCGTAGTGAGTTACTAAACTCTACACAAAGTATATAAATACATCCCATTTAGTTACAAAACTCTGCATAACTCTATACAAACTATATATATTCGCAATCCTCAGTGAGCTACGCAATCCTACATAGTGTAATACAAACTCAAAATAAACTCTAGTCCCAATTAATTACAAAACTTTACAAACTCTAAACAAGCTTTATATAAGTACCAAAGTCTAATGGAGATCCCCATTCCAAGTGAGTTACACAACTCTACACAATGCTATGCATACTCACCATTGCCATACACAACCCTATGTAACCCAACCCAAACTCTATATCAACTCTAGTCCCAATACGTTACAGTTCTACACAATTTTAAACCAACATCCATGTTAAGTCACACACTTCTATAAGACATAATTCTACATGAACTTCATGTAAACAACATCCTCTGTAAGTTACAACACTATACAAACTCTATATCAACTCCAACCACAGTAAGTTGCACAAGTCTACAAGACAAGCCTTTAAAGCCTTACATAACTCCATGTAAACAATATCCGTAGTGAGTTACTAAACTCTACACAAACTATATAAATAGATTCCAATTAGTTACAAAACTCTGCATAACTCTATACAAACTATATTCGCAATCCTCATCCCTGATCTCCTAAAACCCATTCCCAGTGAGTTACACAACTCTATATAAACTCCATCCCACTAAGTTACAAAATTCTACACAATGGAATTTACAAAATGTATAATCACCAACCTCTCTGGGATACACAACGCTATACAAACTCTAGATCAACTCTAGTCCCAGTGAATCACAAAACTCTACAAACTCCAAACAAACTTACTATAAACACCATTCCAGTGAATTACAACTCTACACAAACTATATCAACTCTAGTCCCAATGAATCACAAAACTCTACAAACTCCAAACAAACTTACTATAAACACCATTCCAGTGAATTACAACTCTACACAAACTATATCAACTCTAGTCCCAATGAATCACAAAACTCTACAAACTCCAAACAAACTTACTATAAACACCATTCCGGTGAATTACAACTCTACACAAACTATATCAACTCAATCCACAGTAAATTACAGAATTCTTTAAGACACAACCCTTTACACAAACTCCATACAAACATCATCCCTGGTAAGTTGCACAAACTCTATAAAAAATTGTCTAGTCCCAAAGATTATATACATAGCTAGCTACCGAAACTCTACACAACTTTACATACAAACAAACTCCTCACAATTCAATATAACTCTACACTATTCAACAGAACATTATCAACACTTTCTTATCCTAAAAGTTATCTTGTTGCAGCAAATCACCATAAAAATAAATTAAAATTGTACTTTGGATGCAGAATTTGAGGTCTGGTTATCTCTATTTTGACTCTTTCTTTCTCTCGGTTCCTGCAGGTGCCTTAACTCAAGCCATCCGTAACTTTGCTAAGAATCTGGAGAACTGGCTCACTAACGCCATGATCAGCATCCCGGAGGAGATGGTCCGCATCAAGGTGTGACACGCACACAGATGTGCCTCTGACTCGCCTCTGTCCTCGGCGTGGTCATGCTAACGGACGGTGTGTGTTGTTTTGTGTAGGTGGTGTGTGCGGGAGCGTTCGCTCAGACTCTGCGTCGCTACACGTCTCTCAATCATCTGGCTCAGGCGGCCCGCGCCGTCCTGCAGAACACGGCTCAGATCACACAGATGCTCAGCGACCTCAACCGCGTCGACTTCACCAACGTACAGGTAACACAGCTCGCTTATCTCCCTGCAGGTCTTATATTAAAGGGATAGTTCCCCCAAAAATGAAAATTACCCCATGATTTACTCACACTCGAGCCATCCTAGGTGTTCGTCTTCTTTCAGACGAACACAAACAGAGTTATATTAAAACAGGTCATGGTGGCAGTGAATGGGCGTTTATTTTTTAAAAGTCCGTCAAAGTGCATCCATCCATGATAAAAGTGCTCCACACGGTTTAGGAGCAGGCCTCGTGGGTGTGTGGCTGTGAAGATGGCATGGTCCAGCGGCTGGAGCAGGACTTTAAGATCACCCTGCAGCAGCAGAACTCTCTGGAGCAGTGGGCGGCATGGCTGGATGGGGTGGTTTCACAGGTCCTGAAGCCGTACACCGACAGCCAGACCTTACCCAAAGCGGCCAAACTCTTCCTGCTCAAGTGGAGCTTCTACAGGTGAGGGAACTGCTTGCCGATCAGTGAACACTAGGGGTGTAAAGAGGCCCTCATTTCACGATTCCATACATATCGCGATACTGAACTCACGATCTTGCGATTCTCTGAGACATGTGCTAAAAAGTAGAGCCCGACCGATATCCGATATTCCGATATATCGGCCGATATTTTATTTATTTATTTATTTATTTTAAACTGGACATGATAGTCACAAATTTTGTCATGCTTACTTGAGTTAAGAGAACTGATGGGGATGTTCTTTTAATTGTTATCGTGACCAACTCAACGAGTGTTGCCAACAGGAACGGTGTAGAGCGCCCTCTGGTGGACAAACTATACAACTCCAACATTAAGGACATGGTTCAAGCGTGTTTCGTCCGTTTTTATTTTATTTTTGAAATATTCATTTATCGGCCATTATAACTGCCGATACCGATAGTTTGGAAAATGCCTAATATCGGCCGATAATATCGGTCTGCCGATATATCGGTCTGGCTCTACTAAAAAGTTGATTTAAAATGCTAAATTTGGTGTTACATTGTAAATGAATAGGCTTGAACTTGGTGCTGGAAACCCAAAGCACAGGACAATAGAGACCAGAATAACAATATTCATGACTATGAAGCTGAAAAGAATTATTTTGCACGAATATGCTTGAACTGACTGGATATATTTAAAATAATGTCGGCCTTTTTTACTGGTGACATTTGACATTATCGGCACCCACAAATATGCCCCCATTGCATTACTATACATTAGTGTATGTAGAATGTAGTACTGACACGAAAACTCTGATAATAATAAGAGAAAATAATTCAAATAAATTTCGGGTGAACTATACACAATACATATTGTTGCATTTTTGTATTGTGATTAGGGCTGTCAAACGATTAATCACGATTAATCGCATCCAAAATAAAAGTTTGTGTTTACGTAATATATGTGGGTGCACTGTGTATAATTATTTTGTATATATATAAATACATACCCATGCATGTATATTTAAGATAAAAATATAATTGATATATAAAATATTTAAATATAAATTATATATAAATATATACATTAAAATATTTCTTAAATATATACAAGAATGTTTGTGTATTTATATATATAAAATTATTATACACACTACACACACATATATTATTGTGTAAACACAAACTTTTATTTTGGATGCGATTAATCGCGATTAATCATTTGACAGCCCTAATTGCGATATATTCAATTCAGTTCAAATTTATTTGTATGGCGCTTTTCACAATACATACTGTTTCAAAGCAGCTTCACAGAAAGTGCATTTCAGAAACGTACAGTTAAGATACAGTTAGTTAATCAAGTATTTATTTAGGGCATAACATTGAGTCGTCTCCTGGCGTCGAGTCGTCTCACTATCAATATATATTGTTACACCCCAAGTGATCACTAGGGTTGGCAATCGAATACATGCCATAAAATAAACATTTCAAAATGACTTTAAACCATTCAAGCACAAGACGACTCAAACGCCGTTTTATACGGTGCACACGCATCCGAAATCAGGAATCAATAAGAATCGAAAATTGCAAAGCAGAATCGAAATCGAAATTGTTCAAATTCAGACGATACCCAAGCCTAGTTTAGTTTTGTGTATTGATTCTCTGATTAAACAAAATTCTCTGTGCTTTTAGAGTGTTTAGTTACTCTGTGTGTGTTGTGTTTTACAGTTCAATGGTGATCCGAGATCTGACCCTGCGCAGCGCAGCCAGCTTCGGCTCGTTTCACCTGATCCGACTGCTGTATGACGAGTACATGTACTACCTGATCGAGCACAGAGTCGCACAGGCCAAAGGAGAGACGCCCATCGCTGTTATGGGAGAGGTACGCATGCACACTCACTCGCGTACTGTCAAATAGACAGTCATTCAGCGATTTAACTTCCTGTTCGTTGTTTCAGTTTGCCTGTCTGAACAGAAGTCAGAGGTCAATGGATCCGGATAAAGGTACAGAGTCAGAACAATCAAAATGCCTGACATCTTTCTTCCGAGCAGGGCTTGACATTAACACCCGATTTCAGCATCAAAAAGGCATCTCGAATAATAAACTAGGTGCAATGTAGTGTTTTTCGAAAACACTTCCAAAACTAATTTTCAGCTGAACAGATTTTCGCACTTTTCCACATAAGCCGCCTCTCGGTACTAAATTGAGTGCTATTGCACTTAAACAGTCAAATAATGTCAGTCTTGACTAGGGTTGGGTATCGAGAATCGAGTATCGATTGGAACCGGGACTAACTTTTCGTTTTTCCCGGAATCGTTCAAAAGTTAAAATTTCAATTCCTAGTTTCGATATTCACAGTCCGCTGAGCGGAAGAAGAAACTGCTGAACAACACCAACGAAGAAGCGTCTACCTGCAGTGTTAGCATAACCGCGCGAGTCGAACATGAGTAGCTTACCTCGGCGGTCCAAAGTGTGGCTTCACTTTTGTAAAAAATTAATGAAATCTCGGCAAAATTTGTGACAAGTATTTGTGACAGAAGGATTATTTCCTTCAGAAAGACCGTTGGTTAGCAAGGTTAGCTAAACTTTTTTGACCCTGCCTCTTAAAAGAATCGAAATCGAGAATCGTTAGGAACCGGAATCGAAACAAGGAATCGGAATCAGAATCGTTCAAATTCAAACGATACCCAACCCTAGTCTTGACGAGTATTCACGTAAACAGTAAGTTATGTTTCAAGTGAGCGCACAGTCGAGAAAGAAAACGCATGCGTTAGGTCTTAAAGTGACATCAGCCTAATTTACCTGCTGCCAAATTATAAGATAATGTAAAAAAAATGCCTATATGGCAGTTTTCCCCCATGGTGTCTGTCAAAATTGTGGCCTAAGTAACCTTGGAAACCGTTAGAAGTTAATGTCAAGTCGAGTGAGCTTTCATAGAAATTCACGTGTTGTAAGCAACCACACAGAACATTCTAGCATCAGGAAATGTCATGTGTCTGAATGTGTGTAGATGAGGAAGAGGACGACGAGACGGACGAGACCGATGAGGATCAGGACATGGCCGTTCCGGAAAACTCCTTGGTTCTGGGGGAGGAGTCACTGGAGCCGCCCACAAAACTGGCCAGAACAGAGCTGTTCAACAACACCACGCAGAACTAACACACGCGTTCATCTGTTCCACAGTCAATGCTTTCACAGTCAGTCTTGCTGAATTGTTCGAGGAAGTTCACAATGAGAAAGTGATCATGTGACTTTCCTATGGTGCATCAGACCCCAGAGCTGCTAAATGAACGGTAACATCCACATGCCTTAATTAAGCGCTCACACACACATTTTTCATTGCCTTCATTTTCTCAATCAAAGCTGCCATGTGTCTTTACTCTTAAAGAAACAGTTCATCCAAAAATGTAAGTATTCAATTAAAGTCTTGCTAAAGTGTGAGAAAGAGACATACGGTTCGGAACGAGAGAGTAAACAACGTCATTTCTGTGTGAACTGTCCCTTTAAGAGTCTGGTTCTGATACTCCATGCTGCCATTGAAATCATCCTTTGCCAAAGCCAATCATACCTTACCTTGACCCGTTCCTCATTAATATTCATGAGTGTAGTCACTGAAGAGATTTTGCATTTCACGTCCTTCCATGCTTTTGAATTTTCTTCTTTTTTTTTTTTTTTAAATATTAATGAAAATATATACAGCTGTTATGCTTTAATCGGACGTCTAATTTCGATGCTTTTTGATTTGGTCGGATTGTCCGATGCTAATGGATCAAAATGTGCCTTGAAGGGATTATTCAATCCTGAGATCCATAAACGTATTAATAAATGTCGAAAAACAATCATAATGAGGATGCTTTACATTTTCAGGCCTCGTTCATTAAACATGAGGAGAATTAGTTGTGTCAACAGTTATTGCATAACTATCATGTTCAGTTCAATGCAGAAATGTACATTTCCCTCACAAGTTTCATGAATGAGGCTCAATGTCTGTTTAATCATTGACCACTACAATGAATTAAAAGAATCATGTGTTCATAATGAGATTCATTTCATCTGTCAGTGTCCTTCATGTCACACTCATCATTCATTCTGATTCATTCACAAACACACTGGACACGCTTATTAGTAAAGCTGTTTAGTGATTGGACGCTTCGGTCACGCACTAATTAAGGCACGTTCACACACCTATAGAGCATCACAGTCCCGCCCACAGCCGGTGCCGGAAGAAAAAATTCAATACAAATTCTCCATTGACATTTGAGATATAAGCCATAAAAACGTAACCATAAATGGTAGACTTAAAACCAGCTACGGCTGTACTAAGCGATTGCTCATATAAACGCCAAAAGTTCACGGTTTTAAGATAAATGCCTTTTATTCGCGATGTATTGGATAAGTACTTCCATTACCCACAATCCAGAACAATCCCACAATCCAACAGTGATGCATCTGATTGGTGGAAGTCGTGTCACGTGTCTGAAACCCCGCGAAGGTACGTGAAGACTGAAGATCGCGTGATGACGTAGGGCTAAGATCATTGGTCGCACTTCTGAGACGCCCGCGCGCCATTGGATGTGCAGTTGCCACAGCTTAGCTAATGAGCGAGCCAGATACTCAATGTTTTTGCATGTCGAGCTGCAAATGCTTGAGTAAATTGAGGAAAAGGAGTTTCCCTGCACATTCACTATATAAAATTCACTGGAGGAAAAAGTCCACGTGCCCGTCGTCAGATTTGGAAGTCACTCACAAAGGCTCTTTCAGGGTGGCTTTCAGACGTCTTCAGTGAGGCGCGGTGGTTTATGGGAGGAGTAGTTCCCCAGACAGCAAACTGACATTGAATCAACGTGGAAACGACGTCTCTCATGACATTGAAACAACGTTGATTTGCTCATCGAATTAACGTTGAACCAACGTCAGACGCGGCATTCTTCAAAGCTAAATGAAAATCGAAAATTGGTTTGCTTTCATAACGTTGAAACAACGCGTTGACTTCAAGTTGATTTTCCGTTAGTTTTGAAAGAATGACACGTCTGACGTTGGTTCAACGTCAATTCGATGAGCAAAACAATGTCCGATCAACGTTGTTTCGATGTCATGTTTCCATGTTGATTCAATGTCAGTTTGCTATCTGGGTCCTTTGCTCGGAAATGAAAATATGTACACAGGCTTGTACCCTCGACTTTTTTGGGATTTTTCTCTTCGTTTTTTCACTCGAAATGATGTGTTGTATGCTTATGAGTTCAGCCGTAGCTGATTATCCTCAGACATGCTCTAATACTCTTTAGATATGGATTTTACAAAATGTCAATGGGAGAAATGAATGGGAAATTTACTTCCGGCAGCAGCGCTCTCTCGGGCTGTGGGCGGGACTGTGATGCTCTATAACGATATTAGCATACACACTAACGGAAGACATGTTCTGTTTATTATAAGCGCGCGCTGCAGTTTTGTCGTCTGTCGCTTTAAATGCTCGAGCTCGTTAAAGCAGGATCGATTCTGATTGGCTGTCAGTGTTTTTATGGGGGGAAAGTCATTTTGAAAGCGGCGATATCGTCATAGTTGTGGTGTGGACGATGTTCAAAGTCAAATTTAAAGTCCCTGTAAAGTCAATTCTACAAAAAAGTTCTAAACACATTATAAATGTTGCATATGTATTGCTAAAACATATTACAAAGTCTGAACTGTGAAGTACTGAAATGTGGAGTTAGACCGTTAAACAGTTTTTCACCATTGCAATTTTACGGATTAATTGGGCGGGGCTAAAACAGGGCTCGATGACGCACTGGAACCCATGAGCTGCTGGACACCCCACTATTTAATGACGCGGAGTCTGATCTCCCCCTCTCCACACACACACACACTCCCCGATCACATTCGCATTCACCGCTCAATCGCGAGTGTCTGTCAGTACTATTAGTTACTACAGCTGAGCCTACAGTTTTCTAGCTAGCTATGCCTTCGACACGGACATGCATGGGCTGCTAACGTACCTGGATGCGATCATGTACAAAACAGATCGGTATCTTCATTTAAATTCCCTTAAAAACGATCACATCAAGAAGAGGTTTTTAGAGAGCCTAACGTTACCTTGATGAAGAGGATTCACTGATGATCCGCTGTTACTGGTGAACGTGGCCGAAACGACGATCTCCCGCCTCAGTGTTCATCCTCCCGTCTCCAAAAGCTATTAAGCTAATCAGCTAATATCACCGTCAACAGCTTTCCCGTGAGTGGGCGTGGTTTCAGCGCAGCCAGCGGACACGCCCCCAGCGTTTGAGAGCAGAGAATCTGCTCATTTTTTCATGATTTTGATAGCTTATTTTATGTACTTCCCGACTGTTTTTATCATTCAAATTTGGCTGGGTGGCTAATTACACATTTTTCTGTGGTGTGACAAACTCAGAATACATACTTAATTTCGACTTTACAGGGACTTTAATGATTTGGCAGCAGTTTTAATGATGGTTAAACGCTATAGATATGCTTTATGATTATGAATGCACAGGTTTATATTGTTTTTGAATATATATACTACATATATATCAGTGTTTCTTCAATTGTACTATATGCAAATTGTATGGATTTAGTCGTATGAAAATGATTCCAGTGTTTGATTATGCTAATGTATGATATAGTTTTATTATCATGTACTGTTGAAACCATAATGGCCTTATTTGAAGTGTAACTGTAGCAGAAATTGATGTAAAAATCTGTATTATTGTGCCTCAAAGTTCAGTGTCCCTTTAAAAAAAAGCTTTTAAGAAAATTCTTGCATTCGGAAGACAAATACTTGTTGCCTAAAACTATTTTTTCAGTAATTGAAATAAAGCTGAAATATTAGATAGGAGCAACCAACTGAAAAAGTACGTTCTGAAATGACTAAAAACAGACATAGAAATATTAAAGAAACTAATGCAAATGACTAAAATGGACATTATAAACAATCTTGAAATCTGAAAAGGTGATAAATATTATAACCATATATAAATCAGCACTGCTGATGCAATGAGAGTCATAAAACCCCATGAACTATTCAAGGAATATTTAATTTTATCAAAAATAAAGTAAAACAATGTTGCGTAAAAACAATATTCTCATCCAGTCCAGCTGTGAGGCCACGACCACTGTCATCGTCGACGGCTTCTGATTGGCTGATGTCTAAATGGTGTAAACAACTGTGTCCTGAAACAAACAAAACAAAAATAACAACAAAGCAGCGTCTCTTCTCTGCTGTCTCTATCCGCCCACCAAACCGTCCTGATGCACTTTCCAAACAACATCAAAACAAGTGTGTGTGTGGGCAGACTTCAGTTCTTCAGCAGTGTTTTGCATCTGAATGGCGTGTTTCGTAAAGTCACAGGTCTGATGTGGAGATCCCAGAGTGTCGGGACACACAGGCGGGATCGGTTTGGCCCAAACGAGTCTTTATCTGCCGGTCCCTGAATAATGCACTCCCACATGACGGAGACACGGAGAGCGAGTGCGTTTGGACTGTAGAGCAGCACGTGTGTGTGTGTGTGTCTCACAGGACGATCCACGTGCTTCTGTCATTATCAGCCAACACCTGGAGAGAAGAACCTGCAAAAACAACATCACACAAAGGATTGTGGGTAACATGTTACAAGTAACACGTGTATTGTTTATGGAAGCCTGATTCCGCCAGAGAATAAAACAATTTAAAAGTTTATATCTCACAATTCTGATTTTATAACTCGCAATTGCATGTTTACATCACGTAATTCTGAGGAAAAAAAGTCAAAAATTGCGAGATTTCATTTTTTCAATTTCATTTTTTTTTTCTGTGGCGGAAACGAACTGCTTTTAGAAGTAACAAATAAAGTGGTATTATTTAATTGAAGTCAAGTAAATGAGTTAATTTATTAGTTATTAAATAAAGTTAATAAAATAAAAGGCAAAAATATAATTTAAAATTGAATAAATTATTTTAAATAATCAAATAATGCATTTTAAATACGTAACTCACCTCCCTTTACTATGTGACAATTTATTAATCTCTAAATTAGCTTTTTATTATTTTTACTTGAAGGAAAAAACACGTGGCTTCCATTTTTAAAGTTAAAATACCAGAAAAGAAAATATAAATCTGTAAATATAAAAATACCAATTTATACGCTACTGTTCAAAAGTTTGGAGTCAGTATGATTTTTTTTTTTTTAAAGAAAAAAATTAATTAATTAATAATACTTCAGTAAGGATGCATTAAATGAATCAAAAGTGACAGTAAAGACATTTATATAATGTTACAAATAATTAGTATATTAAATAAATGCTGTTCTTTAGAACTTTCCACTCATCAAAGAATCCTGTAAAATATGTTTCAATGCATATAAAATATAAGGTTTCGACCCATATTGTTTACAACATAGATAATAATCATAATTTTAACATATTCACACAGAAAACAGCCGTTTTAAAGGGTATTAATATTTCACAATATTACAGTTTTAAACTTATGTCCAACCTTTGGTGTATTGATGCGTGTGTGCGATTTATGATTTATGTTTACTAATGATTTATGTTTTCAGAAATCATGTGTTTCATTAACATACTCTCATAAATTCATACTTATGAACTTTAAAACTCATAAATAGTTAACCATAGCAACTTCACAGAAAACTCAAGCAACCACTCAAAATACCCTAGCAACCACCTAAAATACCTTACAACACCCTAACAACCACCCAAAATACATTAGAACACCTTAGCAACACCATAGCAACCACCCAGAACAATTTTAACAGATATTCACACAGAAAACAGCCGTTTTAAATGGCATTAATATTTCACAACATTACAGTTTTAAAATTATGTCCAAACGTTGGTGTATTGATGCAAGTGTGTGTGTGTGTACAGCACACCTTTATGCATGGCCTCGTTGGTCATGCGGTTGATGTAGCGCGAGCTGCTCTCGGGGACGAGCCACCGCATCACGGTGTTCACACACGACTTCCTGTAGGAGCTCCACACACTCCCGCTGAGACACAAGCACACGAGTGAATCTGAGTGAATGGGCCAACACACACACACACACACACACACACACAAATCTGTCTACTCGGGGAGAGCATCTGAAGGGCGTTACCTGGTCTGACCTTTGACCTCAGTGAGGTCGCCCACGCCGACTGTGCGACAGGCTCCCGTGTTTAAGTCCCAACTGACCTGCAGACTGGAGTGATACGACTTTGGTCTACAAACAAAGACAGAGCAGAAAGTGTTAATGAGCATTTCATTTGTGTGTGTGTGTGTAAGTGTGTGTAAAGAGAGTATGTGTGTACCTGCAGTGCTCATCCTCACAATTAGAGAAGGCCAGTAGCAGCAGGCCGATGTTGATCACCACTTTGTTGGTCTCCGGGCAAACCTGTCACCATAGCAACAACAGAACACATGCTAGAGTGACAGCTGGGTTCCGCCGGTACAACTACACTCATTCTGTCCACAGGAACATTGATTTGAGATGTGAGCTTTCGCACCCATATGAGCCGCCAGGGTTAATTTATATATATATATATATATATATATATATATATTCACACAATACATATTTTACAAATTTAAGAATTTAGCATTATAAATAGTCTTTTTTTTTCCTTAAAGGTACTATATGTAGGATTTTTGGCCACCAGGGGTCGCTAACCTCTTACAATAACAAATGCGTATATTGATGACGCAAAGCATGAAGCGGAATTATGGATCTTGATTGATGATTGAATACATTGATGTTTTTATCATGACTGTGGTGAAGCAGGGTGCGATTGCTAAAGAGAGACGCGAGTCCCCCGGATATAAAGGAATAAGGACATTTCATTCTAGCGAACTATACACAAGTGCGGTTTCCTCGGTTAAAATCGCAATTTTCTCGCGAATAGTTGGAAACATTGGGGATATTGTATGTAATCAACTAAACAAAATATATAACATTGGCCTAGTGGTTCTTGGATATTTTACTACAACACATCCTAAATATTGTACCTTTAACCTCTTCCAGTTCCAGTAACAAAAAACACTCCAATGTGCCAAGCCATCAGAACCGAACCAAAAAATGCTCAATTCAACTTTTAATCGTGAAACTATTTGTGTTGATCGTTGAAATATTCGTTAGCTTAAATGTGTGATATGAATAAATGGTGCTCATGAACAACTCAAGTGAAGACTGAAACACAAAACAGCAGAAATCACGGCACCTCGAGGATGACGACGTCATAGTCGCTGAAGGAGCAGAACTGCGAGCCCCAGACCGCATCATTCCTGATGACCTCGTTGATGAGGTACTCGAAATCCAGCGTCAGCTGCTCGATACACACACACTGAGAGACACACACGAGAGTTCACACACAACATCCTGCAGAGTTGGGCATGTGCAGTCTCATGATAACGTCACACACACACACCTGACCGCTGTACTGTCCCGTCACCAGCTGTAAGTTTCGCCCCTTCAGGTCCGTCACAGTGAACGGGAGCTGCACTTTATCATCCTCCTCTCCTGAAGACAACACACACACACACAGACAACAGATTATATACTGGTTCAGGAAAAAAGAAATGAGACAATTTCTACACACTTTATACTAAATAGTCAGATGCATTGACGAATTATCACATCTATTATGAACCAGTTCTATTAAGTGAATCAAAAACACACAGCACTGGCAGAGTCGACTGATTCACGACGACTCTTGTGACTCGGTTGTCCATTAAGTGAATCACAGGCATACAGTGCAACCGGGGTAGTTTGATTCACAAACAAATGACTCATCTGAATAATTTCTTTTTTTAGTAAATCCCCCCAAAAAAGAAAAGAAAGCGTGAGACACACAAATGACTCTTATAATATGGTTCTTTTTAGTGAATCAGAATCAAAATCATAAGGTACAACTGGTGAAGCCTGGTTTATGAATAAATTACTTCAAGTAAATCAAAATTAAATACAGTACTACTACCACTGTAGACTGATTCACAAACAAACGATTCGTTTTAGAGAGTAGAAAACATACAGACTGAAAGAACAGTTAGAAAGAAAGAAAGATTAGTTAGAAAAAAAAATTAGTTAGAAAGAAAGATTAGTTAGAAAGATACGATAGATAAAATGAACGATAGAGCGAATGAACGATAGAAAGACAGACAGATAGACAGATAGACAGATAGATAGATATATAGACAGACAGACAGACAGACAGATAGATAGATAGACAGATAGATAGACAGATAGATAGATAGATAGATAGATAGATAGACAGACAGACAGACAGACAGACAGACGGACGGACGGACGGACGGACGGACGGACGGACAGATAGATAGATAGGACAGATAGATAGATAGACAGATAGATAGACAGATAGATAGATAGATAGATAGATAGATAGATAGATAGACAGACAGACGGACGGACGGACGGACGGACGGACAGACAGATAGATAGATAGATAGATAGATAGATAGATAGATAGATAGATAGATAGGACAGATAGGACAGATAGATAGATAGATAGATAGATAGATGGATAGATAGACAGATAGATGGATGGATAGATAGATAGATTAGATGTTAGTAATTGTAGTACCACTGGGCTGCTCCGCCGCTCGGGCCTGTGGGAGTCTGTATCTGAGAGTGGAGTAGTTGACGTAAGCAGGTTCTGAGGAGGAGGAAGAGGAGGATGAAGGTTCATGAGCGTGTGGAGACAGAGAGGAGACGGATCCCGGAGACATGACAGCGCGACACACAGCGCTTTCCTCTGCCTCTGCGGGCAGCACTGAGCTTTGGTTCCCCACAGAGGAGGAAGACGAGGGTCCCGGGACCTCAGCGTCTCGTTCACGTCTCTCCCTCGTTCGCTCTTCCTCGCCGTGGGATCGCTGGGGTTCTCTCTCTTCTTTCTCTTTGGCTTTGCACCTGTCGTGTTCCCTCGTTCCGGCCTGAGCTCGGCGGAAGATGTCAGCGGCGAACTCCCTGGCCCGCACGGCAGCCTGTGATTGGCCGGGAGAGAGCGGGATGAAATGGGGCTTTAACTGGCTGAGGTCAGGTGACCCCTCAGATGAGGTCGATGAGGATGAGGATGGTGAGGAAGGTCCAGCAGGAGGAGGAGGAGAGGAGGAGGACGTTTCTCTCTTTCGGTACAGAATCTGGTTGTTTTGACAATTCTGCTGCTCGTCTCCTACAGAGAGAGATTAAACAACAGCATTTATTATCTTTCGTCTCATTCATTTAATGCATTCTTACAGAATAAAAGTATTCATTTCATTTTTAATTTCAAGTCCCCGTCTGAACTGTAGAGCACACAAATTAATTAAAAATAGTATTAAATAACATAATTTACATTTGAAATAATTTAGTCAAATACATGAATAAATAAATAAGCTATATAAAAATATTAAATATAAATATGCAATATTTTTTTTTGTATTTTTTTATTCTTACAAATGACACTTTGTGAGTCTTTAAATGAAAAAGTAAATTCATGAGTTTGAAGTAAATTACTTCCTTTATCCATTTAATTGAAATTGAACAATTTCTTAAACGAATCACACATCCTGACACCTGAGAGATTCAGATTATTTTATTTCATGCCATGTCAGGAGTCTATTTTCATGGCAAAAAATTCATTTACAAAAATACAAATATCATATAAATACAACAAAAACAAAACAAATATAAACAAGAACTCATATTATACAATATTTTTTTTTAAATTATAAAAAATCCAGAACCTTTTCAGGCATAATCTCATTAAATATGTCCTTCAAAGAAGTAAGTTAAGTCCAGGACAATCTAATAAAACATGTTTGACAGATAAGGGAATTTTACAAAACATACATAAAGTTGGGTCTTCACCTTTAAGCAAAAAAGCATGGGTCAAACGTGTATGACCCATACGTCATCTGGTGTAGACCACTTGGTCAAATCTAGATTTAAAATTGGTATAAAGTCTGTTTGTTATTTCCGGATGAGTTTCATACAACTTATTATTCTTGCACATATTCCACTCTTCTTGCCACTCATTTAAAAAATATCGGTTAATAATCGGCCTGATATCTGATGGAGGAATTTGACCATCATTAACTTCCTGATTAAGAGCTGACACCTGAGAGAGCACACAAACATCAACAAAGCAGTGCGCTGTGTGTGTGTGTGTGTGTACCTGGGCAGAGGGAGATGGCGCAGGCCACCAGAGAGTAGCTGGTGTTGAGCAGGATCACCTGGTCCTTCTTCAGCTGCAGCGCCGGCTGGAAGGTCGGGAACGGATAAACCACTTGATAGCGAGCGTTCAGAACGTACCCGTGCTGCAGACACTCGCCCCCTGAGCCGAGACCGGAGAGAGGTGTTCAGCCGCTCCGTTTCAATCCCTAATGAGCGTTCAGTAATAAAGCGTGTGTGTGTGTGTACCTGTGCGTATGGTGGACACGGTGGTCGTGGGACAGCACTGTTTGCACGGCTCTGCAGGAGGCATTGAGGTGATGGTGATGTAGATGTCTCTGTTGTTCTCATCACTCATCATCATGTTCATCAGGGCTGAACTGGAGCTGCGTGTGCTGACAGATCACAGAAAACACAAGTTTACATCATCCATACGACATTTCATTTTGAATTTTTAGTTCAAGCGCCACTATTGTGCTATTTTGAGTCTCCTACAACAGGTTTACATACACCCAAGCTAAAAAACAAAAAACAAAACCTGAATTATATATATTTTTTAATATTTTAATTCAGTTAATGATTGTTTTATTTCAAGATACAAACTTTTTTATGGCTTTAGATTTATCTAAACTAAATTCTTACTAAAGCAACCCTGCCACCGACCCAGCGCAGAGGAGGAAGACAGACTCTTACTTGAAGCCGAAGACGACCAGCTTGGAATGATCGTTGTGCCACTCGCAGACGGTCAGATAGAGATCGGTGTAGATGTCCTCGCCCGCAAACAAACGCACATGATGCACCTGCAAAGAGAAAGAAACTGACCTGTCACGTCGCTCTAGATGTGAAGAAGCCACAAGACTGTTCAAATAGTCAAACCCTCACTTAGAGGTCACACTTGTGATCCTCTCCAGTCAAAACAGACAAAAAAAAATAATGTACTATATTAAATAAAATGTATTCTTTAATGTTTTAGAGGGGATTTCAGCCTTATATATATGTTTGTTTCACAGTTTTTCTGGCTTAAGAACAAAAGTAGGGTGGGACTTGATTTTATTATGTTTCTCATTTGAGTAAACATGTCAAGTAAGTTATTTTGATTAAAGATTGCAATTTATAATGAGTACTATGAGAGTCAATTTCGATTTCATGGTGACCTTAAATCAGGATCCGAAGCTCTGACAGACCTGTTTGAGGCGGCTGTGCAGGTTAAACTCCCACCAGTACAGGTGATACGTGTAGAAGGAGAAGTCATCGTCCTCTCCACAGTCACTGGTGTAGGACAGCACGTACCGCCCGCATTTGGTGAAGCCCAGGAAGATGTGCCTGTGATAGCAGAGAGATGAATCAGACACAGCATTCACATCGCTCCGACACAGATCGCACGTTCTCCTCACCCTGCTCTGAGGAACTCCTCACTGACGATGGTCTTCAGCGGGACACAGACGCGAGGAGGGAGTTTTCGGAAGAGCCGCTGCGAGAGCTGCCCATTCAGCTAAAAGACAGACAGACAGAGACTTTAATTCAGTTACAGAGACACGTGAGCCAAACCCTTTTAGACTGACAAATCTCCTTAATCAATTGCTAAATATCAAGACCTTGATAGTTATGATAACCTATTGAAATCATCTTTGCACTGAACTCAACCTGGCTGAGGCATTCCTACCATTCGTGTATGTTAAAAATGACATTTTTCATTAAATGAGATGGGGTTCAGGACAGATGCTGTTATTTGAATGTTACTGATAGATGTCAGTGCAAACCAATAAATAAGATAATTATGTTATTATAATTGATGGACATCTCAATCATGACAGATTCATATAAACAGGACTATTGTTTGTTGTTGTAACTGCCCTAAAGACCCATGTACTGCTGCAAAGGAATATTTTCGCTTTTTTGAAGATTGGCCTTTAATAGCTTCACATACACAAATAATGAACTCTGATAGACACATAATAAAGGCGTTTAATGAGGCTACAGCTAAACATGCTAATAACATACACTTTATTATCTACGTTATGCTGTTGAAACATTTCACGCAACAAATGCGACATTTGGGCCAACGTCCCTCTTTCTACCTACCCGCCCTCGAGTGAGGAGTTTGATGATGTGATCTTTATGTTTTCTCTGGTGTTTTTGTTTGTTGTCATCTTTCTCAGATTTCGAGCTGGGCGCCATTTTTGATTTTTGCCAGTTCTTTGGATTTGCCATCAGTCCAGCCCGAGCAGCTCGCCGATTGGCTCTGCCTTCTCCAATGAGAGCTTTGATTGGTCACAAAAGCCGTCAATCAAGGAAATGAGGGCGGGTTACTTCCCACGTTCTGGGTCTGAAAATTTTTCAACCAATCAACAACGTTAGTTTGGCATATGCATTCAAGTCAACATTATCACAATCGATTTATACTGCAGTTAATTAAAATGTTCATATTCTAATTTTTATTTTACATGATCACTTTCAAGTACACTTTAATAATTAACATAAATATTTTATAAATATCTGTCATATTATCGTGCTTTATCATGTCGAGCTTGATCAAGGCCAAGGAGGACCTTGTACTGACGGGCGTGTCTCTGTGAAACAATTTCCCATTTAGTCATTAAAATGAATAGCGTCGTTGTCATTTAATCTTTATTGACATTATTAACATCAATTCTGTCTTTTTTTTTTTTTTTTTTTGCTGAGTTAACACCATAGACTGTAAAAAATAACACTATGGAGCATTTTCACTCCTCCCCCTAATAATAAATCCAAATTCCAAAGGAGGCGGGTCCACTAGGCGTTCCTCTGAAGCGCACAAACAGGAAACATGGCGTCTTTGGTGGCTCGTCTCTCTCGAGCAGTTGTCTTTAGAAATACAGCAACACTGAGCCGCAACACTGGTCCAAAATCAGTGAATGTGACAGGACTGACTCTCAGCCGAAACGCCGTGACATCCACAACGGGGAGAGTCCTTCCTAAACCAGTTAAGGTGAGTTTATACATGTGCATTTCAGTTAGAGGCTCCCAAGGATACGTTGGAACCAGGGTAGGGCTTCTTGTAGCCAATGAAAAATAAGAACGTCTTGATTGACATGACTGATGGCCAATCATATTGCTGGAGCGGCACATATTTTATCAAAAGAGGAAGTGTATTTCGTGACGTGACGGCTGTTTCTAAAAATCAATTATTTATATGTCAGTTTATCGACTGTGTTTTCAGTGTACCGTATACAAAATATAAATATGTTTTTAAATTTATATTTAAAACGCCAAATGATTCTTTGTGAAGGTTTCAATATCAACACATTATTAATTTAGGTATAATTTTTGATCTATTTCTATAATATTTCCCCAGGTCCCGTTCGGTCTGACCCGCATGTTTATAGTGGTGATTCCGTTCCTTTATGTTGGTAATCTGATCAGTAAAAATTTCGCTGCTCTTCTGGAGGAACATGAGATCTTCGTCCCAGATGATGATGATGATGACGATTGAGCAAAGGTAGACTTATACCATTATAATGTGTAACTTATGTATTACTATTATATTGTGTGTATGTGGTTGCAGATGTTTATGTTCTTGTGCAGGCTTCACTCCAGCGGTCTGCAGATCTTCCAAGAGGTGCCAGATGCAGATCAACAGAATATATATTTATGCAATAATAAAGATTTTCAACACACTCTAGTGTTCAGATTCCCACATTACACTAAACATGTCTAGAAGCCAACGTTTAATGCTATTTTTAGCTTTTAAAACATTGTCTAGGACAATATGATTTGAGGCTGCCCTCATCAATAGCCTCTCTTCTATTTAATAAATTGATTGAATGTTAAGTTGCTCGTTGTGTTTTTGTTATAAATGTGAGTGAGTGAGTGCGTGTTTGATTGGACTACATTAATATTAATACATTTTCACACACTTAGAAAGTCCAACAGAGGCATTTTTATTGTGTTTAACTTAAAATACATCTTGCTTTAAGAATATGTAATATTTCTGAATTTTTAGCACCATTGTCATTTCTAAAGAATATGATTTTTAAGTTAACCAAGAAAAGACCTCTACATAACACAATATCCTGTATACACATGAGCGAATCCGATGAGTTAACGTCTGATCTCGTGGTGTGTTCTCATTGGCCGGTTCTGCTGTTGCCGAGGAGACGCCCCTCCTCCAGCGCAGCATCAGTGAGTTTGAGGTGTTCTTTAAGTGCATTGATGTCTCTCTCACTGCGGCCCCTTAACTCAGTCAGCTCCACATACACCTCCTTATAGCGTTCGCTCAGCGCTTCATTCTCCTGGACCCACACACAACAACATTACAATCAACAATCAATTATTCATGGCCGAATACAACAATATAAAAGTTATTTTCTCCGTAATAAGCATGAATAATGGATAATATTTTGATTTAATGCTGAATTTGTACCTTAGTTAGAGTTTGGACCTCTTTCCTGAGACAGCTGATCTCCTTGTGAAGATAATCCACCTCACTTTCCTTCACTTTCAGCAACATCTACAGATGGACACGACAGAATGACTATACTAAACCATTTCTCCATTTCTGATACAAATATTTATTTGTTTTTTTACTTCATATTAATCCAAAAATTTCATTTTGTTCCTGAAAAAATTATTTTATCACACTATTAGAGCAAAAAAAAAAAAAAAGGAAACAAGGACCAGTCACAGCACCTAGAATATATTCTTTCAATTGTTAATATTATTTGTCAACAACGCCCAAACTAGTTTTATCATTAATAATTTATAAACCACAAACACTTATAAGGATTTAGAACGGAAAACCATGGATCTGCTAAATAACAAAGGTTTATTTAGTCGTATGATCAATAGATGGCAGCGTTTGCCCACAGATCGCGCACATCACATGCCCCGCCCCTGATGACGCCATCCACCTCACGTGTCTCTACACTCCAATACAAGCCAAACTACACACTCTTTTTTTATGCATTATATGTTCTGAAACACAGTAATGCAAAGTTGAGTGGAAATCCCTGGTTATTAAATGCTTTTCCAGAAAATGTGACGTATAATAAGGAGTCGAGGATTGATTGATTGATGGTTGGGATCGTTGGGATGGTCAATTAGCCCCTGCTGGTTGATGTCATAATTACACCCTAAAGGCACCTTCAATCTCACCCCTCAAACTTAAAAATGAGCCTATGTTCTTCTACTGGATGGTGTGATGTTTGGAGACATTTCTTCTGATTCCTAAACACCACCAAAAGTGCAGAGGACTTTTAATCAGGGTTATATGAAAGAGGAAACTGGGTCAACAACGGTGACAGCCATGAGGAAAGAGACCTCTTGAATACTTGTTTCCTTCTAAATGGATTATATAGAAATATAATTTCACTTACAATCTGTGATTTATTTGTGAAGTATTTTTTGTGGATTAATCATGTAGTGGATCATTTTTGGACACAAAATGGAGGATTACAGTATTGTCAATTCTTGTGTGTTTTCCTAATCTATTTTAGCATATTTTTGATGGGTAGTGAATTGACTGGTTTGTTATTGATTATTCTTTGCGTACAGTATCAAATATAGTGTTTAGCATCTTACAACAGTCTTTTGAGTTTTAGTAACTTTTGATATATCAGGAAATTTCTTACAAAAACATCAATTTATCTACTCTTCCTTATTTCATTACACTACGGTCAAAAGTTTGAGGTCGGTAAGATTTTTTTAATGTTTCTGAACGAGTCACTTCTGCTCATCAAGGCTGCATTTATTTGCTCAAAAATACAGTAAAAACAGAAATATTGTGAAAATATTTTCTAATTCACAATGAGTGTTTTCTATGTGAATATATATTAAAATGTAATTTATTCCTGTGATCAAAGCTGAATTTTCAGCATCATTACTCCAGTCTTCAGTGTCACATGACCCTTCAGAAATCACTCTAATATGACCCCAAAACTTTTGAACAGTAGTGAATTTTTACATGCTGATTTAATTAGAATATTCTAATATACTTCTCTCTGAATTATCATGAAGACATAATCTAGTCGAAGGTCAGAGCCTCACCTCTAATTCGGAGGTGCTCCTTTCGTAGCTGCCGAGGGGAACAACTCCTGACCTTTGACCAGTGATGAAGGATCGCATGAGACTTATCTCCTCCGTCAGACGCGCCTGCAGTTCCTGTGTATACAGGAAGAGGAAATGTGATTGACACATCCAAGCTAAAAACCACACAAGAAGCCTTGCTCATTCACACACTGACAGCGAGGCGACCGTTTGTTTGGTGACAATAACACCGACAGTGAAACAGGATGCTGTGTGTCGAGACATATCACACACACTGAAATCAGTCGCTCTGTCCCTCTGAATAACTGATGTGTGTTGAAAATTTAAAGGTGCTCTGGGTTAGATTTCAATATATGACATGATGGATTGAGTCACAGGATGAAATGTGATGTCTAAACGAGCGTGTTTATGAAATCAGCACGCCTGAATGTCACCATAATTAATTACTAGTGGGATTTTTTTCAGCGTATTTTATAAAATACATAAAGCGTCAGTTACAAACAGCAGAAGTAAAAAAAGTTTCCTGTGTTTGTCAGAAATGTAAAAAGTCCAATTATGACAATCATAATGTCATAATTATGATTTCCTTGTATGGGCAATCATCCCAGGAAGAATATGTTTTTTGGTCCAGTAAGTCTCAGATCCGTGTGTGTATCATGCATTATTTAATTGGCTTATCTGAAATTTGGGGATGCTAGAAGTTTAAATTTTATTTTCTATTATTTGTATTGTGTATCTTCCAATGGCTTCATTCCTCTCATCCCGCTTCCGGTCTACCTGGTTCTCCTGGCGGAGCTGCTCCATCTCTCTCTCCTTCTGTTGGATCGCCCCCTCTCGCTCCTCGGTGCTGTTCTGGACGCGGCTGAGCTCCACACACTGCTGGGAATAACGCTCGGAGAGACCGCCCAGCTCCCGCTGCAGAGAGAGCGACTCGTGGCTGATGGACACACAGACCCAGTCATCGATTAACTGAGTGATCAATTGATTCTTCCCAATCAAACACCTGGTTCGATGCGATACACTTGTGTCACAGTTCAGTTCGATGCGATACACTTGTGTCACAGTTCAGTTTGATACGATACACTTGTGTCACAGTTCAGTTTGATACGATACACTTGTGTCACAGTTCAGTTTGATACGATACACTTGTGTCGTGGTTCGGTTTGATGCGATATACCTGTGTCACGGTTCGGTTCGATACGATACACCTGTGTCACGGTTCGATACGATACACTTGTGTCACGGTTCACTTCGATACGATACACTTGTGTCACGGTTCACTTCGATACGATACACTTGTGTCGCGGTTCGATACGATACACTTGTGTCACGGTTCACTTCGATACGATACACTTGTGTCGCAGTTCGGTTCGTTACGATACACTTGTGTCGCAGTTCGGTTCGATACGATACACTTGTGCCGCGGTTCGGTTCGATACGATACACTTGTGTCACCGTTCCGTTCTATACGATACACTTGTGCCACGCTTCGTTTCGATAAGACACACTTGTGCCGCGCTTCGTTTTGATACGATACATTTGTGTCGCGGTTCGCTTCGATACGATACACTTGTGTCATGGTTCGCTTCGATACGATACACTTGTGTCGCGGTTCGCTTCGATACGATACACTTGTGTCATGGTTCGCTTCGATACGATACACTTGTGTCATGGTTCGGTTCGATACACTTGTGTCACAGTTCGGTACGATACGATACACTTGTGTCGCGGTTCGCTTCGATACGATACACTTGTGTCATGGTTCGCTTTGATACGATACACTTGTGTCATGGTTCGGTTCGATACGATACACTTGTGTCATGGTTCGCTTCGATACGATACACTTGTGTCATGGTTCGGTTCGATACGATACACTTGTGTCGCGGTTCGCTTCGATACGATACACTTGTGTCATGGTTCGCTTCGATACGATACACTTGTGTCATGGTTCGCTTTGATACGATACACTTGTGTCATGGTTCGCTTTGATACGATACACTTGTGTCATGGTTCGCTTCGATACGATACACTTGTGTCATGGTTCGGTTCGATACGATACACTTGTGTCGCGGTTCGCTTCGATACGATACACTTGTGTCACAGTTCGGTACGATACGATACACTTGTGTCGCGGTTCAATACGATACACTTGTGCCGCGCTTCGTTTCGATACGATACATTTGTGTCGCGGTTCGCTTTGATACGATACACTTGTGTCGCGGTTCAGTTCGATACGATACACTTGTGTCGCGGTTCAGTTCGATACGATACACTTGTGTCGCGGTTCAGTTCGATACGATACACTTGTGTCGCGGTTCGGTTCGATACGATACACTTGTGTCGCGGTTCGCTTTGATACGATACACTTGTGTCACGGTTCGGTTCGATACGATACACTTGTGTCGCGGTTCAGTTCGATACGATACACTTGTGTCGCGGTTCAGTTCGATACGATACACTTGTGTCACGGTTCGATTCGATACGATACACTTGTGTCACGGTTCGCTTCGATACGATACACTTTATACGACGCACCAAAAAAAATGAGCTTAGAGCAGTTTTGTGGTGTTTCCTTGTCAGACTGTGTAGGTTGTGCACATTTGATTGAGTGTTATGAGTAATTTGTGGACGTACAGCTGTTGTTTGATCGAGGGGTCTGTTGGCTCTCCTCCTCCATGAACCTTCAGTCTCTCAATCTCCTCTTGGTGAGATTTCCTCAGAGCCTCCATAGCTGCATGAATAAAGATGAAAAAAAGTATTGGTATTTGAAATGAACATTGATATACATCAAAATCACTCAATTTAAGCACTAGGTCTTTTTTGGGATGGGCGCCACTGTTGCATGATGCACGATATATCAGCCACCGTATCGGTATTGGCCGATACATGTTTATTTTCAATGTTATTGTTATCGGCCCGATAAGAACATTTGGCTGATATATTAAAGATGATTTCCTTCCACTGAGAATCTTCAGACGCGCACTCTTCACCGTGATGGTTTTTAATTGCTTGAAATATGATTGGAAGCACTTCAAAAAAAGGAAAATGCATTTCAACGTGCATAGGCTACATAAAATCATAACGAGAACATCGTTATAATCGTGTGCTTGGGACATGGATTTTAATGGTGAGATTTTTGTTTTTGTAATCAGGCTCTCAAAAATTTGATACAAATTTGATTTAGATTTATCGGCCGATATAACGGTTTTCAAATTTAAAGAATTATCGGTTATCGGTATCGGCTTTCATTTTTCATATCGGTGCATTCCTAGTTGAAATTTTAGGGTTTTTCAATGTTTTTCAAAGAAGTCTCTTCAGCTCACCAAGGTTGCATTTATTTGATCAAAAACGCTTTAAGTAATATTGTGAAATATTATTACAATTTAAAATAACTGTTTTTAAGTGAATATTTGTTTAAAATTAAAAATAAGTGAATAAGTTAAAACATATTTTTTTTAGTATTTTCAGCATCATTACTCCAGTCTTCAGTGTCACATGATCCTTCAGAAATCGGAGACATTTTATCAAGGATTTTTTGACGAATAGAAAGTAGAATTATTTCAGAATACTTTGTCTGTGGGGTACCGTTATGCCACCCATATGCGACCCACACTGACCTTGAAGAGTATTTTTGGCTTCCTCTTGCAGCAGTCTCTGTTTGTCTCTCTCCAACTCTCTGCGTTCTCTCTCGTGCTCATTGTGTATCTCGGTCATTCTCTCTCTGTGCTCTCGCTCCATCTGCTCCAGTCTCAGAGCGCAGGGCGCATCCGGAGCGCAGAGACCCCCGACCCCGGCCGCCACACGGACCTCGCGAAGAGCCTCGATCTGCTGCCTCAGAGACCCCACCTGACCCATGAAGATGATGCTTACTAAACGTTATCTTCTAAAGAGTACTAAACAATTGTACTTGTCAAAAATAATTGACTTGAGTACAAGTGGAAGTACTGGAAAATGAATTACACCTCAACCATGATCTAGAATGTGTTTTACCTCTTTATAGTGTAGCTACTTAAAATGTATACTTCTGTTCACTTTTATTATGTGGAAGAATGATTTCTGGTGTATTTGCTCCCCTCTTTGGAACTTTCTTGAGAAAGAATATGTTGAATGTCTTTATTTATTGACTCTTGTTTTGTTTTTTGCTATTACCCTTCACCCGATCCTTGAACTACCAGTTTATGGATGATTGTATATGCCGCCATTAAAATCCTGTACCACGGTTTTGATATTGTAAAACTATAAAAAAATTACTGGAAAATAATATGACTCAAGTAAGAGTAAGTTAGTTGTTTGCTGAAAAACTACTCAAGTTACTACATTACAAAGTACTTCAGTGTTCAGTATATGTTTCTATTTTTTATCCAAAATGAGGCGATGTTAGCAATATGGAGCGCTAAATGCACATGTGTTTCATTGTTTCATTCAGAGGCCTAGCGAAGTTGAATACATTATTTTTTAACTAACTCAAGTGAAAGAAAAAGTACCACAGTTTAATTATACTCAAGAAAGTAGATGAAATTAAAAAATCTACTCAAGTACTGAATCGAAAGTACTTGTAATTAGTTACGGTTAGACTTTATTTTAAGGTATCTGTGTTACAGTGTAAGTCTATATTTAAGCACTGAGTACTAATAATTAACTATAGGGTTAGGGTTTTGGTTGAGGGTTAGCTGCGTGTAATTATGCATAATTTAATGTTATTAATATGGTAAGTACATGTAACAACGACGACACTGTAAAATAAAGTGTAACCTTAAGCTATGTTGCCTAAATCCCATTACTACATCAACCATGATCCAAAAACACACCTCTCGCTGAAGCACCTCATTTGTCGCTTGTGGATTCTGGGAGCCGACAGGTGACTTGTTCAATCCGATTGGAAGCTGTTCAAAGTCGGCCCACTTTCTCTCGATGTCCGGCACCGTCTGAGTTTTGGGAACCTGAGTCTTAGCCGGGATCACCGGAGTGGCACCTTTCTTCAACTCCACCTTTTCCCAGGGGTCCTCACCCTCCCTGTCGGATATTCCCTCCTGGAACCACTTGGTTCGGTCCTCCAGACGTCTTTCTTGATCTCGGTCACGGCCCTCGCCCGCCTCCCTTCGGTTGGTCAAAGGTGAGGACGTCATGTCGCTGTGACCTTGACATGGACTGCCGACATCTGACCCTGGGTCATGGGGTTCGGGAGAGGTTCGGGATGGTGCATTCTGGGAACTGGAGTTCTCTCTGTCGCTGATGTCACTGTGGTCTGCGTGTCTGAGAACAGAGAGAGAATTACAAACTCGAGTCAAACCTCTTGGACATCAATTATGGTTTTAAATTTCAGTTTTAAAAAGTCCAAAGCAAAATCTTAGATTACCTTAAAGTCCCCCTGTGGTGAAAACACAGCTTTTAATGTGTGTTTATGTGTATGTGTGGTGTTTTTAATATGCTTTAAGACAAACCATGTGTAAATTCATAAGTCGACAGCATTACTGAGTATTTGCTCTTTAAAACTGAGCCAAAGACAATCTCAAAAACACTGAAATCGTTGGTGTTTCTGACGTCACACACTACCTTGTAACCAATCAGATCAACGTGTGATCACCAACGAGTGGAACTCTGAGCTGAGTGAGTGGAGGCGGGGCTCATTTGCATATTCTGCATTTACTAAATGAGGCAAAGGTGTAGACTTTTTTTTGATCAAAGATGAGTTTTAAGGGATAAAATTGTTGACTACAGAGGGACTTTAATATAGCAATGTTTTAATGTGGATATTTGATATGTTTTGAATATCCAAATAAATTCTCTATGGGTGAATATCACAAAAACATGAACCTGAAATCAAATGAAAAAAACAACAAGAAGAAATTGTATTTAGCACAAAATTAGGTCTAAGATTTGTTGTATTATTTTTTTTTTCATAGAGATTAAGAAATATTAAGCCAAATTTTACATTCTGACATTATTTTCATGAAAATTAATCACAATTTCCGCGCCCCTCAAAATCTCATTGCCGGAAATCCAGCTATTTTACTTTTAAGACTGTTTGTAATTCTCATTATTCATTTTAAATGATGAAACTCATTAGATGCTCTCTCAATTACTTCTTTTATTTAGATTTGCTTTGCATATTTTTAAGACTTCGTAGCAAATACCACTGTGTACTATGATATATGCTCAATTACACCCCTAAAAATAGTATTTATTGTCTTAACTAAAAATGAAATTTAATTGATTCTCGGCATTTTTATGCCCCTCGGTTTGATCATACTGTATGCTTTCAGCTGAATCCCTGAAGGAGATCCTCCTCCTCAGCGTGTCGATCCAGTTCCTCCTGATCCTGGAGGTCATCGCTGACAGCGTCACCAGTCCATCGCGCATCTGCAAACCAATCAGAGAGATTCGGGACACTTTAGAAATATATTCTTGCGTTCTGGCCTCTAAAAACGTTTGTGACAAGTTCTCACATGCAGCTGAAGTCCATAGTTTTTGTCGGCATCATATTCCTCCACTTGCAGACAGTGACGTAAATAAATCTCACCATCTGCCTCATCTCTCTACCAAAGTGAAAAACAAACAGAATTCAGGATAGTTTTTATTATTAATTATCTGCCATGCCTATTCAGATAATCTGAGAATACTACAGTATAATAAATATAGTACTCTCGGTTTCATTTACACATTTTACCATGTTCATGTTTATTTCCTCAAGCACTATCTGTACATCTTTAGTTAATAATCATCACTGACGGTCGCTCACCTCTTCAGCTTCAGAGTCTCTATAGTATCTCAGTTCTGAATCAGTGATCACGAACCAGTGCTTCCTCCACTGCAGTTAAACAGAAGGATGTCAAACATATATATGCCGTAACACAAACCAAGCAAAATCTCTCTGAACCTTATAGGGAAGGTAAATATAAGAGAACGTCTATCTTAGGTTCTGTAAATGAGCACCATTTCTCATTTCCTTCACTATGTCTAATCGCCTTTTAAAAGTTAAAACATTTTTTTGAAAGCACAAATATCCTACATAGTCTCCTGAATAATACAAAATGCCATAAAACGGGAGTTAGTAAGTGTTAAAATAGGAAGTCACATAGACAGATCGATCATTCAAAGGATCGAGTTCAAAGAAAGTCCTGTATCCTTACCTCTTCATCTTCATCCAGCAAATACATCCATCCCTTTTTACAGTTCAGAAGGTCAAGCTTATAGAAAACAGAACCAGTTGCGTTAAAACAAGTGCATGCATAAGCAATTTGATGTGTATAATCAACTCAACGTCTACAGTTACAGTATGAATGTTTCAGAGCAACAGTGTGACATTCCAGAACACAGCAATCCCGAGCACGAGACATTCCAGTCTCGCGCGCGCGCCAGGAGGGACGAGCGCGTGAATGAATCATTCACAACAAGTATTTCAACAATTACATACATTTTTAAAGACTTACCGACATGGTTATCCGGTTGTTGGCATGAAATAGGGAACAAACTGGTTTAGTTGCTCAATTCTAGCTAGTACGTTGTGTCGTCAAACTGAATATTTGCACTTGTGAATTAAATAAATACAAATTCGCGCTAATTTAAATAGTGTCCGCACGTAATTGAATAATCATTAATACAAACACGTTAAATTATCCCTTCTTCTTCGTGACTAGACAAGACAAGCATCTCTACGCTACAGCTGGTCATGTGACCTCAAGCTTCCGCGAACTAGCAGCTCGCGGTTTGACACATTACCACTAAACTATACACTACAGTTTTTCTCAGAATGATTTAAGCTTCAAATCCGCTCATAACTTCACTAAAACATCTATATCGAGCGCTAAATATAATGTTATTTCTGTCTAGTAGCTCAAAAGTGCGTTTTCGTCCGTCCTGCGAGCATAAACACCTGCTTCTGGACTAGAAACTGAATACCTCAGTGTTGGTAAAGTGTCGTGTGTGACTTTACCTGCATCTGAGGGGGCTGTTGTGGACCTGTGTGTCCTCCGTTTACCGTCCTAATGTTCTCTGCTTTTTTACTGGACCTCTGAGAACATATTCAGAGAGATACTGACTCAGCAAAATTAATAAGCTATATTTATAAATGTATTTATTTTCTCAAGGAATCACTGTTGTGGGTGGTTGGCAGACGGCAGGGCATGTGTCGGTAACTTTGTGTAGGTGTTCTTGGTGTTTTTTTTAGTGTGTAGTTTTAGGTTCTGGGTGGTTGCTTAGTTTCCAGCAAGCAACTTTGTGTTTAAAAGATGTCTAATAGCCATCCAAACACACAGTCAGTGGCCGTCAGTGAAAATTTAATAGATGTCTAAACCATAACCTAAGAATAGTCTTCAGTTAGATAACAAAGAAATGAAATGAGTGAAGAAATGAAACCAAACACCTTGTAATCCCTGTTCACTTTGCTTAATAATGGAGTATTATAAATATTATACATTAGTTATTTTAGCAAAACCGACATGTAACCAAATTCAAGGTTATTTTGGCTAGGTGGGTTACATAGCTGGACTATATCGGGTCTATGGTTAACCTAGATGGTGAAATGACGGATATTGCTTGCTGGGTTGCTACACACCGACCCACACCAAAATCTCTATAATGTCTCAGATTTAAGTGTAAGTCTATTGGGATTTCTTAAGTATGATGAGTAGATGAGAAAAGGAAGTGTGTGAAGCTTTGCGAACTCCAGCACCTGTGAATGGCCTGATGTAGTGCTGTTGGTCTTTGATGATGACCGTCCTATTTCTTTGTCTGGAAATCTCCGCTCTTTCTCTCTGCGGTCTCTTCCTCTTTCTCTTTCTCGTCCTCTGCCTCGCTCTTCTGAAACCTCATGCTCATCATCACCATATCTCCCATCCCCATAGCTTTAGCCACAGAAAGAAGAAGCACATTTTACTGACAAGGTTTCCTCTCTCTCTCTCTCTCTCTCTCTCTCTCTCTCTCTCTCTCTCTCTCTCTCTCTCTCTCTCTCTCTCTCGCTCTCTCTCTCTAAAATCCCCTTTCAAAATAGAGTTTAGCCATTACAAGTTGGTTAATGACTTGGATGTTTTCCGTAAATTGGGGCATAAAAACACGTATTTGCGATGTTGACCCTGATGGGTGTCTTCAAATTTATGAAGTCTGATTGTAAAGTTTGTATTTTTTTAAACAAGTGTTGTGTTTCTAAGATGATATTTCACGTCTTGAGACTCTGTTTTTAAATCCATTGGGCAATTTGCGCTCCTTCTAGCTGATTTTGTTCATGTTATATCTTAAATTCTTTTTGTAAATCTCTCTCTCTCTCTCTCTCTCTCACTTTGTCTCTTACTCACTCACTCATGCCCCTTTGCCACTGAAATGGTGCTGGTGCTTTCTCAGAACCAGACAGTCTGTATTTTCATTGGCTTGAAAGCTGAAAGACGATGATTATGGTGCACCGGCACCATATCAGCGGTAAAGTTGTATCGCTCTCCCTCTCTCTTTACATCTCTGACCTGTGTTGGTTGTCTCTGCGTGGGCTCCTGCTCTGCGGTCTCCTTCTCACTACTATCGCTTCTTCTTCCTCAGGGTACAGCTTTGATCGGGGAATATCTGCTATGATCACGTAGTCCTCAATGGTCATCTCTGGCACTGCTGGTTGGCTGGAAGACCTGGTGTTTTCGGAGAGAATTAGTGCCTCCAAGCCCCGCCTGATGTTGCTTCTGCTCCGATCAGTGACCGGCTTTTCCGTCTCTGCAATTAAGGCTTGGGATTTGGGCAAATCAGGGGTAGGAACTGGATTCCGACTCCGCCTTGATTGGGAGATATTTGGTGTTGATGCTGGTGAAGTTGGGCTTAGAGGAGAGTGGGTGGAGCTTATAGGTGAGTGGGTGGGGCTTTGGTGAGAGTGGGTGGGGCTTAGTGATTGACGCGAATCAGATCTGGACTGTTTTTCTGAGGTGAACACGCCATTCCTGCGATTTTTATTTTTTGAACTGCTTTTTAAAGTACCATGTTCATCATAATCTCGATAAGGTGTCGAATTACCAGCACTGTTAAAACCACTATTTCTGCTGTTGCGACTATTATAACCACCACTATTTCGACGATTGTCTCCGTTTGGAGAGAAATCCCTGCTGTTGTAGCCAGTATGGCGACCACCACCACTCTTTCGACTGCTGCGACCGCTGTGGTTGCGTTCGTTATAGTCGCCGTCGATTTCCATATCAGAATGTAAACTTTTTGACCAGCTGTTCCTTTCTTCGGAGGCGTCTGACTCGGCCGAACTCGCGATTGACTTGAGATTCTTATACAGCTTTTCAGAATCCAAGCTGTGCCCGTAAGAACTCTGGGAGGGGCTTCTTTTGTGGGCGGGGCTAAAGGAGTCTGCATATTTATTCGTACCTGTGGGGGTCGTGGTGCGCGTGACTATGGAATCTCGTCTTCGTGACGGAGTGCATTTCCCAGAAGCCTGCCGTGAGGATGTGCGATGGCCGTGCGTTGTTGAACCTCGGCGACGGGACGAACTTCGTGATTCCCCCCGCCTCTGTGGGGAGACGTTCGTAGATCTCGGGCTGCAGGAACGAGGACTTGCGCGGGATTGGCTGTCTCCACGTCTGAAATTTGAATAGGACATGTGTCTCTGGGGGGAGAGGCCGCTCATTGCCTCATCGCTCAAATTGTCAGTGCGCCTCCTATGGGACGGGAGGCCCAGGTCACGGTTTCGGAAAGGGATAGCGGCTTTACGTTCTGGACTGTGATTGGCCGGAAGAGGGTGGCCTCTCTCGTAGTGACGCAAGGGAGATGGAGGTCTGCCATCTTCTTGTTCCCGGTCTCGTGAGAGGAAACGATTGGCTCTTTTAAAAATGGCACGTCCACCACTTTGTTCTGTTTCTGTTCTAGTCTCTGTTTGAGGAAGAAAAGGCATTGACACATACATAATTAATGTTTTATAAATCCATGTATGATCATTTTTTTATTATTATTTATTAGCGGTGTAACGGTACACAAACATGACGGTCCGGTGCGTAAGTCACAGTTCGGTACAGGATGGGAGAGAAAACTATTGCTTCTTTTTTCTTTTTTTCTTTTTTTTGTTTTTAATTAAATTGTTTGGGGGTTTTTTCGATTCCAGACAGTCAATAAGGGTCTTATCAAGTGAAACGATCGCTCATTTAATAAATAAATAACAAAGTTTAAGTTTTATAAGCTCAAATGCTCACCTTGCTCTGTTTTGTGACGTACGTTTGTGACTCAACTGTTCGAACTCGTTCATCAAACTGAACGAATCTTTTTCCTGAGTCAATTAGTTCGTTTCGTTCGTTAAATGAATCAAACGACTCAGAAAAAGACTCGTTCATTTTGATGAAACGCAGAGCAGGGAATGTTTCAACGCAGACGTGAAAAGCGACGATAAGAACGTCAAGGGCTGTCCTTGTGTAATTACGGTAAATCTCACCTGTGTGTTGGCTGACACTTTCTCTTCTGCTCATGCTGATGCTTCCTCTCCTGCTCTGCGTTTCTATCACTGAGCGACTTTCTGAGCGCTGGAGAGCCGGTTCCAGTCGAGTCATGATTTAGGTCTGACTCGGAGAACTTCAGATCTGAAACAATCGCTCCTTCAGATTGCAGAGAAGTTCTTCAGGTCCTCTCTCAGAGGTCACACTTTATTTTAAAGCTGTTAAATAAAGAAAAGAAATTAAGGAGAGATCAGACAAGAGAAGGAGAAAAAAATATGCAAATGCATCTCATCCAAATCTAATGGTCCTTACAAGGTATCAAACGCTATCAAATGTCATAGTTAAACTCCTGGCTTAATCTAAACCTTGCCTGTGAAACCGGGCCTAAACTTAAAATTTTAAGGCAAAACGAACAAATACCTTTTTTAAGTTAAAACATTTTTTTACAGTGAACAAGAAAAAATAACTTAATTAAAAGGGATTATTTTTTTTCTTACCCCATTAAACATGAACTCACTTACTTTTGATGCATTTTTCAAAACACGACACATGATATTTTTGTCATTTTGCTTCTCATGCTAATATCTTCATTTAGGAATGTTTAAATATTTAAATACTGGAAAACAAGAAAAGTGAAGCTCAAATTCTAAGAAAGAAAAAGTTTGGAGTGCACATGGCAATTGCTCGGTTGTGTTTCATGTTATCTTTGAAATTGTGTAGCATATTTATACAGTGCTATTAATGGTATTTTGTTTCAATTTTGACACTTTCACTAAACTACTGAACTTGTGGATGTCGTAGAAATGGACCCTTTACTGCCTGTTCCTGGTTTTCAGTGTAGTTTATAATAGTAGATTAAAGCAGATGGTACATCACTCTCTAATGAGTCTTCGTCTTCATCCATTATCTGAATTAGACACGGTCAAGTAACATATTGACATATTTCAAATAGTGCTGCAGTTCGAGGAGAATGATGCTGACCTTAAGAAACAGATGTGTGTCAGGTCATGTGAATGCCGTTCTTCAATGTTTTCTTGATTCGAGAGAAGCTTGTAAACCGTTTAAGCCAGAGATGCCTGAATCATTTGGCCACTGATGACCTTTGGTTTGCCCTGCCATATTAACAGAAGGGGGAAATAGTGTGCAATTTAATTTCTTGTTAATTTATGTTATTGTTTTAACTTATTTTCTTATTGAAATGTGATATTATAAATAGAAATTTCTGAATGTAAATTTGAAAATAAAAGAGTTGCATATAATGCAACATTAACCTTCGGTCCACAGCAGTATGTTTTACTATCATTGATATTATATTTAGGGCTGTCAAACGATTAATTGCGATTAATCGCATCCAAAATAAAAGTTTGTGTTTACATAATATATGTGGGTGCACTGTGCATAATTATTTTGTGTATGTATGTATATTTAAGAAAAAAATATTATTTATATATGAAATATATAATCTAAATTATATATAAATCTATACACAGTGTATACATGAAAATATTCTTAAATATATACAAGCATGTGTGTGTATTTGTATATAAAAAATAATTATACACAGTGCACCCACATATATTACAGTATGTAAACACAAACTTTTATTTTGAATGCGATTAATCGTTTGACAGCCCTAATTTATAAGGATCTGATTTTCCTGATTATGTTGTTGGAGACTAGTGACCCTCCAAAACGTCAATACATCAAGTAGAGAAGAACAAATTCACATCACAGCAGCTGCTTGTTCAGGATCACCTTAATCTTCCTGATTGGCAGATTGTGACGGAATCCAAGTGCTCTTGAATAATTTACATCGCTAAGGTGAAGGTAGAGACTTTTAACTCCTAAATACAGCGATAAGTGCAATCTTAGCAGGATCTGTACCAGAAACAGGATATTTTAATGTAGCTTGTGGGTTAAACAAGTTCCTCGAGGCTTAAAGGTTAGATGGATGTTATGCCAGAGCTCAAGCAACTAATCAAGTAATGTTAACTATGTCAAATAACTCAACACACGTTCAAAAAAGCAATAGCTACACTACGATGTGATGCGTGAGCTAACAGCACAAACAAGCAAAGTTAGCAAACACTTTTTAGAGTTAGCAGAAAATAGCCAGCAAAGATAGACTAGCTAAGCTAAGCAAAGTCCACACATAAAACACAAACCTTCTCAGCGCTCCCAGGACTTCACTAATGCCCTTGCCAGCGTCTTGTATCTCTCCTTCTTCTCCCCATCTCTGTGGCGTTCCTCCTCTCGCTGTTTCCTCATTACTTTAGGACCGGCAGGTGTAACTCAAGCTAGACTCTGCCTCTCCTCATGACTATTTCATCACACCTGGTCTGTCCCTATTGCACCCGAGTCCTCTTCCTTGTTCTCCTGTTCCCAGTTCACATTTTCTTCTCGTCCTCTGTTCTTCAGCTCTGCCCGAACCAGCCTCAGTTTCTTCCTTGGACAGTTTTCCAACTTCACCTGCTGGTAATAATGGCGCATTAATAGCCTAACTAACAGTTAGAGTCAGTGGACGTGAACCGAGCCCTCACGACTCAGTTGGATGTGACTGATGATGACTTTGCGGTTTTGAGCACGCTTCTGTTTAGTATTTTAGCGTCCATGTTGTGCCGGAATATAGTGTTACTGTCTGTTCCCTGAGGACTCTACATGATCGGCTCATTAAAATGCAAGGGATCACAGAGCAAACCTCTTATTGCCTTGCCTTCTTCGTTTTCCATGAAGTCACGTTGATGCCAGCTCAAGATCTAGTGCTAATTGAAGTGCAGAACGCTTACCCAGTTTGATCTTGGGTTGTTTTTGTGCAAAACTATGTTTCTTGGTTGCAACTTAAGATTGCTCCATGCCCATATTTATTCTTTAGGCACCAAATATTAAATATTTCAAGTTTAATTCGATTTTTACATCTTCTAAAAGATGTAAGTGTTTGCCCATGCGAAACTCACCACAGTGATGGTTGTCAGGGTGTTGCTATGACATTGCAACCTGAGTGGTTGCCAGAGTCTTGCTGAGGCTGCCATTGTGTTGCTATGAGGTTGCTATAGTGTTTTTAGTAGTTGCCAGGGCATAGCCATGTGATTGCTAGGGTGTTTTGAGTAGTTGCTAGGGTGTTGCTATGTGATTGCTGGGGTGTTTTGAGTAGTTGCTAGGGTGTTGCTATGTGATTGCTGGGGTGTTTTTAGTAGTTGCCAGGGCATTGCCACGTGATTGCTATGGTGTTTTGAGTAGTTGCTATGTGATTTCTGGGGTGTTCTGGTCTGGGTGGTTTCTAAGGTTTGAGATTGCTAGGGTGTTTTGAGTAGTTGCCAGGGTGTTGCTATGTGATTGCTAGGGTGTTCTGGGTGGTGTCAAAGGTTTAAGATTGCTAATGTGTTTTTTAGGGTGACCACCCGTGATCATAGAAAACATGCATGCCTTCTTTTGCCTGAAAGCATTTTATTTATTCTTTTTGTGGCCTAGTTTTTAACCTATATTAACAGCGCTTCATCAGAAGTACCAATACATCAGCCTTTTTTTTAAAAATCCTATCCAATGATTGGAAGGTTGTGACGGCTGTCAATCAAAATTCACATGTGTTCTATGAGTGAATGAGTTGCGAGTTATGTTTTGAAAACATCCATAACTTTAAGTATGAGTAGTAATAATAGTGAGGCTTGTCTTGGTGTAAATAAAGTTTAAAACTCCCTAAAATAAAGTTCTTAATTATTGATCAACAATTATTGAATTATCTAAATTAAATGAATTGCTTTTTGTTGCAGTGCAATGCGAAGTAGTTTTAAGTTACGTTCAGATGCGAAATATCAGAGAAGACCAAGAGACGTGAGCTGAAGGGTCTCCATTGTGTCTCTCATCCATGGCCATGTGGGGTCTAGCTGGTGTTTTCTGGCTGCAGGACGCTTTGACTCAGGAGGACAGACAACATCTGTCGTTCCTTGCCCCCTCCCTTCCCTCCATTCATAGGCACACACTGCCTCTCCCAAATGGTGCCCTTTTGTATCGGCTATTGTCCGCCACTACATTGTGTGACTCTGCCTGTTCCCCAGAGCTCCATTGATGAGTGCTGTAAGAGACCTCAGCCAGAACTCCTCTGAACTTCTCCTCCAGCTTAATGTTTAGCCATAAAAGCTCAACAAAGAACGTTTTGTTCTCTAGCTACTTCAGTGTTAGGATACAAAATTTCTTGCAACGTTATTTCTTAATAGAAAGCACAAACGTCTTTAAGAGAAATGCATTGAAAACAACTTTTTTTGGTTTTGGTTGTTGTAGTGACGCATGTTTGAAATCAAGAAAGGCTTTCCCGCCAAAACACCTGCCAAATAGATTCATCCATTTAGGAAATCTGCCAACTACTTCAGGGTTTTTTTTCCCCCCTCAGCTCTTCCCAAAGCTTTAAATTGTGTCTCTCTAGTCTGGTTGGAAAACTTGTAAACATCCTGCAGCTATTTGACGGCTTTTCTCAAAGGCTTGAGCGATGCACCCGCGGCAGGCAGAATGTGGGGTAAAGCGATGAATAGCCCAGTATGGGGTGACCAAGAGGCCAGAGCAGATGTTAATGATTAGCTTCGTTCTCATCCCTATAAAGAACTCGCATCCCAATCTATTCCCTATTTTCTTCTAAGGAACCATTTCTAACCCTTACAGAGTGGCACACATAAAAGTCATAAATCCAACACCCAGAAAAGACTTGATAAAGACGTGAATCACCACAAAAGAGGCTTAAATAAAAAGAGGCTCCAATTTAGCAGCCTCTAAAAGATTGTTTTTGGTGTTATGTTCATGTGGTTTAAAAGTTTGTCTTTACGTTATACTAAAAATGCTGTAACTATAATAGTGTCGGTTTTGAAATATGAATGTAAAGATGCTGAGCGTCGACATTTAAGACCAATGTATGTGGTGCAGCGGTCAATAAAACAATAACATATATTCAATAGTTCATAATCTTTATTTGGAAAAATAATTTAAGCTAAACCTTCATTCAGAGAAAGGAAATCAAACAAAAACCTGTTAATGAAAACGATAGCATTAATAACATTTTTTTACAATCCTTCTTTAAATATCTTTTTCTCAAAACATCCCAGCAACCCGAAGTGCCTTTGCAAGTAACAGGAGCAACTTAGGAAAAACGCAAACTTAAATAATCTTAAAAACATTACAAATATTTAGAAACTTAAATAAAAATAAATTAACTTAAATCATACAACTCTTGTTATAAAAAAGAAAGCAAAAATACATACAAACGAGGATATTATTCATCATCAACAAAAACGTATTTTCTTACGTCGAAAAACAAATTACGCACATTTTCTAAACCATAATGCAAAAAAAGCGGAGGCTTGGAAGACTTTGAGATTTCTTTTTTTTTTTTTGAGCACTTATTTTTCCCATTTACACAGTGATCAAGTAATAAACATAGTTTCCACTGGTCATGTGACAGGATATGACATCATGTGACATTTTAACCCAGTGCAAGACAGGCCAGTATGGTCTGGTAACATCCACCGTTTTGATGTAGTCCCTTGTACACTGACTTGTGGGGCCAGCAAATGTTGCCAAAATATTGCTAAAATGTTGTCACAACTTGTCACAAAGAAAATTTGTGACACATTTATTTTAAACTACTTCCTTAACATCCTTAATGTTTGGTGCAGTCTCTGGGCACAGTAAAAGCCTGTGGGAATTATTGGCGAAAAACCAGCAAATGTTGCCAAAATATTGTTAAAACGTTGCCACAATGCTGACAAAGTATTGGACATCACATGGCAAAACACTTTACTTTCCTTGTATCTTTCCGTTACGTTTTTTTTCCTAATGCCATTTTCGTGTGTGATGAGGCCACGTTTAAAAAAAAAAAAAACTTTAAAAATGGACACACATTGTCCAACACCTTTAAAATGGCTTTACAGGTAAATTTTACAACTACATTTGAAATTTCAATGACACTCCTGCCATCATTATCATTTCCACAAGTTTCCAAGCCTACAGGCCACCACTGCCTGTGCTTCCTTCAGTACAGAGAACCAGCTCATCCTGAATATCAGTTAATCAGTCTTAGTTTCTCAGCAGCAGTAGTCACGAGGTGGGACGTTTCCACCTAAGGTTTCGAGCAGCAGCATTTTCTTAGGGAGTTCAAAATGTCTCCCATAGGACACAATGAGCATCGGCTTCCTGCAGGCCCATTACACCTGGGATTGGGAAAAGGACGAGACAATAAAAAGTCTGTTAGTTCCCAGATTCAAGGTAAGGATGCTGAATGGATGTACTTTCTTTGCCTGATGCAAAGACAACTCACCTCTGTTGCAATTACACATTCATCTTTTTCCTCCGACATCACCATGACGGATTTGTATTTGGTGTCGACACAAGCCGACGTGGATGCCGATGCACATGCCGACGCACATGCTGACTCGGAATACAGCGAATCGGAATAGTTTGATTCTGAATACTTTGATTCTGAGTACTTAGATTCAGAATACTTTGATTCAGAATACCTTGACTCTGAATGTTTTGACTTTTCTGATGCATCACTGTAAAGAAAAGAGAGGGAATGGTGTGTTAGCGATGCTTACGTTTGAGAGTCGATAGTTACGAGAAGAAACCGCAATACGAGAATAACACCAGTTTTACCTTTTCAGACGTTTCCTGCGCTTCTCCTCGAACTCGGAAGAGTCCTGCAGAGATTGGCACTTTACGTCCTCGCAGCTATCGGACAACTCCTTCGCCGTCATTTCCTTCCCGGCGTGCTCCAGTTTCACCTCGTGCTTCACCTCGTATTTTACCTCATGCACCAGGTTGTAGTCTGCAGGTGGATGTCTTGTCTTATAGCTCCTCTTCTCGGCCATCATGCTCAGGTCGTCGTGATCGCTGTGAAAGTCGATCTTCTTGTTGATGTTCTTGACAGGTGCTACCCCGACGACACTTACAGCCAGATCTTTGTCACGATGACAGTTGTTTGTAAGATTGTTGATCGTTTCGTTTTCCCCATTGGCGACCTCCTCCTCCCTATCCCGGCGGCGCTGCTGAACCTTCGAGCGGACGCAAACCACCACCACGGCACATGCGACCACCAACAACAGCACCAGCAGGACTCCCGATCCCACGGCAGTCCAGGGAACGTCACTGGCTATTTGGGAGGCTCTATCCGGAAGCAAGAACTGGCAATTGCGTCCTCCATATCCCGAAACGCAAGCACACACGTATCGGTTGTTCCTCTCGTGGCAGGTGGCGCCGTTATGGCAGGGGTTGTGTTGGCAGCGGCTCACCGGTGAACTGCAGTTTCGTCCGGTGTAACCAGGTGGGCATGTGCAGATGTAGCCACTGGCGCTTTCCTGACATGTCCCGCCATTTTGGCAAGGGTACAGCGAGCACTCGTCCCCGGCGCGATCGCAGTTCATACCCGTGAACCCTTCCGGACACTGGCAGAGGTACGAGTTCACCAGGTCGACGCATCGTGCACCTGTGGATCAAAGTGGGAAGAGAATGAGATTCTGGACTGGTTTCAACACAAAGATCGATACAAAAGTGCAACGTACCGTTGGAGCACGGACTGGAGGAGCAATGGTCGATCTTCTTCTCGCAGTTGAACCCTGCGTATCCAGTGGGACACTGGCAGAAATAACCACCGTCTGGGTTGTCGGCGCAGCGTCCGCCGTTAAAGCACGGCCCATCCGCACACGTCATGGCGCTAAGCTCGCAGTTGTTGCCATAAAAGCCCGGTGGACAGCTACAGCTGTAGGTGTTCTCCATGTCCTGTGAAAGCAAAAGGTATGGGATGCTCAGCAAACAGAACGAGTGTTTTATTGCAAACACCAGGAAAGTCCGCTAGTTCACTTGCTTTGGTCCAGACCAAATACAAAGTTGATTTTTGGTTTTGGAAGTGAACCAAAATTTGTAAACAAAAACACATGTGTGCTAAGGTCATCCATTCATTGGGCAGAAATTCGAACCATGCCAGAGTTCGTTTGGAACCGGACCGAGACAAGACGGTGGCTAATTTGTATAAAACAAGTACACTTACAATGCAGCTTCCTCCGTTACGGCAGGGGTTCCCTGTGCATTCGTTGGCCTCGATCTCACAGCTGGCTCCAGTGAATCCTGGGCGACAGGAGCAGGTGTAGCTGCCCTGACCGGTGTTACTACAAGTGGCTCCATTCAGGCAGGGCTTATGATGTGTGCAGTAGTTCAGATCTGTAACAGAGGCGGACATATGTTGAGCACATGTGGATTAAGCAGCGACACATGGTTGAACCACAGCTGGACAGCTGTTGCTCGCTCTTTCTTTTGTGGTCTTGTGCACTTGGGAACTCATATTTCTCCTTCAGCCAGCCTCTCTATCAAACATCCTTCTGTCATTTAGTCTTCGAAGGCCATTATAAATGCTTTTCTTTGATCTTTTGTGTGTCTTACCTTGGTTGCAGAAGAGGCCTCCCCAGCCTTCCTGGCAGTTGCATTGCCATGGTTGTTGGCAGGTCCCATGAAGGCATCCTGGGTAACGTATGCACTCATCACAGTAGCGTCCTTTGAAGCCCACTCTGCACCTGATGCACAATATACACAAAAGATCCAGTTGGAAAATCAGTCCTGAATGTGATTTCAACAGTGTGAGCATTGTGACGAACGTACTTGCACTCTCCAGGTTTCTCGCAGAAGCCGTGCTCCTCGTCACATCCTGGGAGGCAGATTGCTGTAAGGAGGATAAAACACCTGCATTAGGATCAAGGATCCACAACTTTTCCCATAAAATGTTCATTTCAAATGAGGTAGCCACGTAAACCTATTAGCGTTCTGTCTAGCTTTGAAAATAAATGCTCAAATCTCCTAATCACCTCTGAAGAATTTCTGCTTAACACATGACAACAATAGGGCGCTCGCAAACAAGGGGACCCTTCTTTCCTCCCTCTCTTCACTATGGGTCAAAACTTTTTTTCTCCTCCCCTGTGCTCTCGATGTCTCCGGGTAGGGAAGATAAGAGTGGACAGCTGGTGTATGCGCGGCCAGCGGGCGACAGCTGCTCCATTGTCTGCGCACTCCCGGCAGCTGCCCACTTCAAACAATACCTCCCCTCCGCCAGCCAATCGGCAGCCGGCCCACTCCGCGAGCAGCCAATCGAACGGCAGCATGTAAATTTATGGCACGCGTGAGATTATTCCTAAAAACTTTCCTCCTCCCGACTGGAATAAATCAAGTGGTGTGTTGTGAGAGTGGGCTGGAAGGGGGAGTGTGAGTGAGTGTGAGTGTGGGGGGCAGGGTTTTAGTTACAAGTTGTTTGTAACCGTTAACTTTTTTTTTCTCCCTCTCTTTTCTAAATAACAGCACAGCCTTTTACACAGAGTTCTTCATGATAGCAGAACGTTACGTTTACTATACCATCAATAGTTTAGTAATATAGAATATTTTTTTACTCACGTTCTGTGCAGTATTGGCCCTTCCATCCCGCGTCGCAGATGATTTCTCCACTTCCCCCACAGGTGAAATGACCGAATGCGTCGTCCCTGGGCCGGCAAAACACGGAGCATCCCTCTCCGTAGTAGTGCTCATCACACACAAAGCGGTAGGAGTACTTGAGCTCGGTCCGACCCACGCTGTGAAGGTCCTGAGACCAGTCCTCGCCCACAGTCAAGTGCCTCTGTGTGGTCATGGTACTGATGATGCGCTCTGGGTTTTCTGTGTGGAAAATTGATTTTTTCAGTCATGCCGTTCAAAACAATATTCATACACAAATCTCTTTTTACTGTCAGATAACATACCTGTTGTCAGATCCTCTTTGGAATCAGCATGCACCGCTTCAATGATGAGAGAAAAAGTTCCCTGCAACAGCAAAAACAGATTTCTCCATTAGAAAATGAGCTCACTTTTGAAGTCAGTGCATTGGTATACTAAAGGGTACTCACCGGCCACGTGAAACCGAAATTCATCCTGATGGGATTGGTGAAAGAGCCATCCGGTAAGCTATCGGGCACTTGGAAAGAGTTGGACCCCAGCACAGGGGTGGCGGTGCCTCCGTAGGTGCAGGGTGGCTCTGGAGATGCATTGGGCTGATAGTGTTTTAAACAGATGCGGAAAAAAGTCTTGCAGTCGCACTGCTGGTACGGGGTGGTAAGTCCACCTTTACAGCAGTTCTTGTTGCCTTGCACGCCCTTCTTGTTCAAAAACTCCTGCAACTTCAGCTCGAAGACGCCCGAGGAAGACGCCTGGATAAGAATGAACGTATGAGAATTAGATCTAAATGTGATTGCAGTTTAACACATTACCTTATTCTGACATGAGTGAGGAGTCCTTACCTGGCAGAGCAGCATGCACAGGATGGAGAAGAGCAACAGTAAGTGGCGTCCCATGATTAATAAATAAATAAATAAATAGATAGGGTTTTTTTTTTTTTTAATAAAAGTCTTTGAGCAAACTTGGATCAGTCAGGAGATCCCTCGTATTAAAAGCCTCTTCTTTTCGCCGGCTGTTTCATTGGAAGAGGCTTGCTTTCAAAAGATACTGAGCGTGCACGCAGTTCCCTTTCATGTCAAAACAATTCCCAGTTCTTCCCCGCGAAAAAAAAGAGTGCGTCCAAAAACAAAGTGAAAGTTCCAAATTAAAATAGAATTCTTGTGGAATTCCGTCGGAATGATATAATCCTCAAAATTCGGAGAAGAATGCGCGTGTGTGCTCTTATAGTTCCTTCTTCGTCTGATCCTAAACCAGGGTTTGTCACTGGTCCAACATCCCTCCTCACGTCTTTCTCCGACGGACACTGTGCGTTTGTATCTGGAGCGAGGCCGCCTGCCGCCAGTTTTATACGGGGTGCCACATGCCGGGGTAATAATATGCTAATGAACCGCTACCCCCAATCTGTCCCACGCTTTACAATGCGGCTCGCTTGCAACCAGCCCCTACCAACCAACCAACCAAACACATCAGTGCGCTGCTGTGTGTGCGTAAAAGTGACGGTAATTTACAACCTGAAGTTTTAGACATATTATTATTTGCATTAGAATATGAGACGTACAAGTTTTATTTTTTATTTTTTTCATTTACGTGTTTTTGTGTTTGTCTAAAAAAAAAAAAAAAAAAAAAAAACTTTTACAAATTATTTAAAAGTTTAGCTTCCAGCACATTTGAGGGAGACATTCTCAGTTTTCAACTCATGTCTGCTTCCCTTTGCGTTTCCTGTTTGAGGGAGTCCTGATTTGTGTCTAAAAAACATTCCTCAGGCTAACACTGTGTGTGCGTCAGGCAAACTCACAAAAGAATACGCATCATTTGTATGGAGGCCAAATTCTCCACTTGCTTTCCCCTTTTTCCCTGTGTGTGTGTGCGCGTGCGTGTGTGTGTATACGCGTGCAGTGAAAGAGTTCGAAGCGCGCGCGTGTGTGTGTCAGTGTGTGTGTGTGTGTGTGTGTGTGTGTGTGTGTGTTACTCGCGTGGCCATCCCCCGGGCGCACCGCTATTGTGTGCTGGCGGAATAAGTTTGCTCTCAGCTGTATGGTAATTTGGGCAGCACCTGCGCTACCGTTCTCATAATCGGCCGATCCGCGGAGCCCCACAAAAACAAGCAAATCGCCTCCTTATCGTTCCATTCTCAGGAACCCATTCAAACAAATATATGTTTGTTTTTCTTCATCTTTTGAACCTCTTCGATACCCGACTATTGTCTTACATTAGAAGAACCCACGATTTCCCCCCTTATAGCTGGAATTCGTTGTGCTAAAATGTGTGTGTGTGTGCGCGAGATTTGCGCGTGTGTAATGGGGGTGGTGGAAGGGGGGTCTTAATTTGGTCGTTCATTTAAGTGCGATTTTCTTAAGCACAAAAGCTTTTCGCCTGAGGTCCATAGTAACCAAACACAAGTGAGACAAATTACATCACTGTGTTAAGATATGCTTTGAGCTCTTTCTGTATTTCCCAATCCACCAACCTTTAAATGAGCCAAATTTTCTGACATCATATATGAGTGGGAAAAAAATCGATTCCTGGTGAAACTTTGCTGGTCGCGCGGGGGGGGCTTTGGGCATGGGCTGGCAAACATGGCATTCCTCTTTTTCTGTATTTGCTCCCTGTGTGTGTGTGATTTGAATTTAACATTTGAATTATTTGACTAATTTCCCCTCACATATACTAAAAGTAGCCTGATTTTGTATTTTACACTGTTCATGTTAATGATTAAAAACTGGCACTGTAAAAAAAAATCAAATACAGTGGCTGTGTTCTGAATGTTTATTTACTAATTCAATATGCCAATCAGAGTTTTTTTACATTTATTTATAATAGTAAATGTTCTGATGACAACACAGATCAACTTAACCATATAATCAGTATAAAGATAGTGTGACCCACTAAAACACAACATCAGGTCTCTGACTAAACAACATATAATGCAATTTAAAACACATTGATGCACATCAAGACAAAGCTATTTAAAAAAAAATAGAATTCAACAAATGTAGTTTGCACAGGAAATTCTGGGAATGTTTCCTTACCCATGAAACGATTTTATTTTTAAAAACTTTTTGGGTAGTTTTTATGTGTTGTTTCTAAATACAGTTTTTTTTCTTAGTAAGCCTACACTCTCAAACCGTATTCAGTTTGTAGCCCTTAATCCTGTAATTGTGGACAATTGTGATCCTAATTTTTATTTATTATAAATGTTAAATCACTGTCTTCGATAAAGTTTTGTCTATCCATTTATGGTGTGTGTTTTTTTAAATTTATTTTGAGGGTATTTTTGAATTTATTTACTTTAAAAAGTACAATATTTTCTATGTAAATTATGCTTATTTTTATGTTTTATTTTTTTTTAAACTACACTAAAGATAAAGTGCACTTTGCACTTTGCTGTCACCTGGTGTCTTATTTTGGCTTATAAGAATAAGAATAAGCCAAAATTTTTACTTATTTTTATTTTTATTTAAAAAAAACCCATAAGAATAAGCATAATATGTTTTTTTTTAAGTGAATAAATTCAAAAATACCCCCCCCCCCCCAAAAAAAAAATTAAAAAACGTCCATAAATGGATAGTTTTGTCTATCCATTTATGGTGTTTTTTTATTTTGGGGTGTTTTTGAATTTATTTACTTTGAAAAGTACCATATTTTCTATGTAAATTAAGCTTATTTTTATGTTTTATTTTATTTATTTATTTTTTTTAACTACATTAAAAACTAAAGATAAAGTGACTTTGCTGTCACCTGGTGTCTTATTTTGGCCTATTTTAGAATGCTCTAAATTACAGTTTTTCCCATTCATTTCTATGGGTGCCCATTTTTGACCCAAATACAAGATTAAGGAGTTTTTTTTTCACCCACTTAACATTGTAGAATTGAGTAAAAAAAAAAAAAATGTGTGTGTTCAGAAGGCAAACTTAGGAAAAGTAGCCAAGTAGCCTATTGTACTGCTCAGATCAAGGGAAGTATTTTTTAAAAATAAATCAAAACTATTTTGCCCACATTTGTCCAGAATACGGTTTTAGGGTTAAACATAAAGGTTATTTATTCTGCATATATGGTTCCATGAAAAACTTTTAACACCAGTGGAATCTGTCTATACCTCAAAAGGTTCTTTATAACAAAAAAAAAACATAAAAGTTTTTTTTAAAGTGAAAAATAATATTAGTATGAAATATAGTGAATATGAAAATATTAAAAACAAAATCAAATGTGTTTTAGTAGCCAGTTAACTATAGCCTATTATTAGTCGTCGACTATATAGCTAGCTGTAAAGAGCATTTTGGTCTATTTAGTGGTGCATGTAGTGATTTTTCCAATGTCTCTTAAAGTTAACCGATTCACTTTTTCTGAAATCAATTCATTTGACTGTATTATTTATGTCCCCTTACGGTGCGCGAGGCAAACACGAGTTCTCGAGCAACAGCTTTTAGTCAGGTTGTTTTGCTCGTTCCTTCTCCATGTGGAATGAACGCACAGTTGAAGCCTGCAGCAGTAACTCAAGCCCCTCAGCTATCAGGTCAGTGGGACTCGCTCGCTTCTTGTTCTTGCCTTTCTTTGCGCTTTCGTTTTTCATTGATTGTGAAGCCCCTCGGGGGACAGTCACTGAAGGGGGTCTACGGTACGCCTTCAGACGCGACCAGACCCTTACACACCATCTGCCACTGACTAAACGCCTGTCTCCTCCCTCCCTCTGCCCGAATGTGTGTGTGTGTGTGTGCTCACTGCCCTGGGTCTAAATTGAACTAGAAGCATGTTAAAGAACCTGTAACGGTATGGGCCGGCAGGAGCCAGATGGCGCAGGCGAAGCCAGAAGTGTTGCAGTCCCAGCGGAGTTAGACAGCACATGGGCGGCCGTGGGAACCTAAGCTGGGCTCGCATCACACGGGATCGATCATATGAAGTCGTGTGGGGATCACAATTAGGGGCTATAATGTTGTTTGCGACCTATCGATCGCCGAAGGGGTTGGAGAATCTGATTTGATACGCCACGGTTTATCTTACAAAAACGTGGCACTTGATTTGAGAAGGTAACGTGGACGAGAGGGCGGAAAGAGAGGCGCGCGCGCATACAGTGTGTTAGGGAGGGGGTTATAACTATTTATTTTTAACGGGAATTTTTCTTTCTTTGGACCAATTTGCCTATGGGGTCGTGCTGCGCAACTATTGGCCAAATATAAAGGATCTAAAATACTGTAAATAAAGCACTGTTTTTCATTAGCCTAGGCTATATAATCGGTCGATTTATATATAGGTGAATTGCCTTCGGAATGACTTGGAAAAAGTGTCCCAATCAACCTAAATTCACCCCTATGTGATCCACATGCTATAATGACCGCGCAGCGTCACTTTACTATTATGCGCTTGTTCTAGTTCGTTTTTAAATGTTTATCGTTAGCTGCTAAAACCCTGTCGAAATATATATATAGTTGTATTTACAAGAGCATAAGACACCCCAACCTTTTGTGTTCGCTTCCTTTGGGGGTTAGAGGAGGGTTATAGCTTTATTCGCACCCAGAAATGCGTGTTTTAGTCGCATATTTATCATATAGTTCCGCTTTAATACAAAAAGCACGCGCGTTGATCGCAGGCTACCTGTGGTCCGTGCATTGTTTCAACTTTCAGATCATATTACTTTGAGCAGCTGCCCGCGGGCGCGCAGAACAATTCACGCGCGCCCTGGCTCTGGCCACGAGGCTCATTATCATGCGCCGTTGCCATGGACATGGTGGTCGTGGCTTCATTGAGCTTCTCTCGGGGGCCTCCCGAGGGGATACAATCATTCAATAATTACGCAGGGATCTTCTTATTTGCGCCCGTGCGAGTCTGTTTGTGGGTGTGTGCGAGCGTAAGGAAACAGGCGTGGACGTTTGGGAGCTGACGCTTGTCGCGTGCCTACGCGTATCAAAACACATCTGCTTCCAGGGCTCCTGGGACTGATGCGCGCGTCCGGCCACCACAACATATCGACCTCTGTCTCTCTCTCAACATATTGATTTGACAAGGAATATGCATTTTTGACACCACAATCCCCACGCTAAAGATGTCGATGCATCCCACGTGATGGTTTTATGCTGGGAAATGATTTCTCTTAGTTCCAGCTATCAGTCAAAGGTTCACATGCACCTCACAGTGTGTTTCTAATCATCTTAAATACCTTTTGATCTGATGGCTTGAATGCTTTAAATTAGTTTTGTAGACAAATACAGTGAAGTCACTAAAATGTCTGAATGTTATTTCATTAGAACAACCAATGTCGTGGCATTTAATTTAAAGAGGTAAAGTATACTTTAAAACAGCAATATTATAAAATATATAATATTTTAGATACAAAAATATTTATATGTACAAAAAACACCATGAACCATCAACACCATCCACTAATGCTTCACAAACACCAAAAGTGGCACATACTCGACTTTGAAGATCAGTTTTAAAATATAGTTAAAACGTCATTTTACTCTTAAAGTATTGAGCTTCTTTAACATATTTATATAACTAATCAGTTTGATTTTGTTTAGTTTGATTTTTTTATATAATACTTATTTATATAATTATATATGTATTTTATATATACACACGCACACACATACATATATAATGTTAAATATTTAAATATTATTTTTAATTGAAAAAAACATTGAATTTATTATGAATAATAGGCTAATTCAGTACTGGTCAAAAGTTTGGATTATATATATATATATATATATATATATATATATATATATATATATATATATAGGCCTATATATATATATATATATATATATATATATATATATATATATAGGCCTATATATATATATATATATATATATATATATATATATATATATACACTCTAAACAATGCTGGGTTGTTTTAACCCAAATTTGGGTCAAATATGGACAAACCCAAATGTTGGGTTAAAAATGTAATTTCAAATTTTAACCCAACCTCAACTTTGACTTTCAACAGTCAAATTTTTATTACATTTTAACCCAACATTAGAACCCAACCCAGCATGTTTTAGAGTGTGTGTGTATATATATATATATATATATATATATATATATATATATTATATAACTACTTGTATGCTGTTTTAAACTTTATTTTAAATAATTGTTATTTATATATATAATAAATAAAATTTTGACCAGTACTGAATTTATATTGGATTAGATAAGTTTTATAAATATGTTAAAGAAGCTCAGCTTTAGAGTAAAGTTACATTTTAACCATATTTTAAAGCTGATTTTAAACAATAAAGTTCTCAAAGTCTTGTGCCACTTTTGGTGTTTGTGAAGCATTAGTGGACGGTGTTGATGGTTCATGGTGTTTTTCCACTAAAAAACATCCACTAAAAAACTGTCAAAAAGAGGGAAAAAATCTTTTTCAATAGCTTTAATAGCTTGCTTCAATATTGTTTTTTATAATGCAGTGATAATGAGCCATTAAGTGTGACTAAATACATTTTGGGGTCACAGTATAAATTGTGCATGAACTTATTCATTCAAGATTTAATTGAAATTGAGAAAAATAGAAAGCACCATCAATGTGCATGTTCCTCCTTCACTATTAAATAAAGGAGCTCCCTTGTTTGGGCAAGTTAAAATAATCACTTAAATGAATCAAAAAGTCCTAATGAACTAAAACAGCCGGGAGAAAATATGATGCGTGTCAGATCTGTGCATTTGTTCTTAAAGCGACAGTGACACAAATCTGCTGAATAACTTTAATAAGGATTAATGTAATTTCACACCTGAATACTGTTAAACACACCTGAAATCTGTTTCTTTTATTTGTATATTTGTTTTATTGCTTGTAATTTGTTAATGAAAATACTATTAATTGAACACTGTGGCAGGGCAAGTAACAATTAAACTCCTTCTCATTGAGCCCTGTGTGTTTATAGAGAGTCCTTGCTCATTTTGCTATAAAATAAAGTTTTAAAATCTTTTACGGGGGAAACAAAATAAAATAATGTCACTTGGCCCTCCATCCATGCATCTCACAGCCGGATCCGGACCAGATGCACCTAATATAAAGTAAGCCGTATTGGATCTAAGCCTCTCATTCACCCCCATAGTTTTAATGACTTTACTGTTACTTTATAATGCGAAGGAGCGTAATAACAAAGAACGAGTAGGTGTGTCCAAACTCATAGTGCACTCCGGGCTTTTGTTTTGAAAGTGATGTCCTGTGTGTGTGTGTGTCTCTGCAGCATCTGCCCTGAGGATGAACAGATGTAGGCACCTGTGTTTAGGACTCACACATCCCCCATCCTCCTTTTCTTCTGCCTCTCCTCCCTTTTAACCTCCTCAATCCTCCTCAGAAGGGCCCACAAAGGGGGAACAGGGGAGGAGGGGGGCAGAAACTATACCCCCTGCTCACACACACACACACACACGTTCCCTGAGGACACATGCTCTCTATGAGCCTTTGTCATGATCACTATCTTCCAGACAGGCTCAAACAATCTGTTGCAGGATGATTGCTCATTTCCAAACAACGCTGACAACACAGGTGTGTGTGTGTGTGATTTAATATGGGACGCTACAGCTCTGTAGGTGCCTGATGGATCACGGGGATGTGATTGTGCGATTACTCAGGTACAGTAATCACGCTTCTGTAACAAAATCAAGCGTCACACCCTCCGAAAGTGTCCCGGCCCTCAACAAAGCCACAAAAAGACAGAATAACTAAGATCAGCTTTTTAAGACAAAGCCGGCGGCAGGTGTTGAGTGTGTCGGTGGTAAGATGACGCTCGTGGGAAGAGAGCTCCATCACAAAGGAGTTGTTTTCTGCGCACGCACTGATCCGGAGTCAGTGATGGATACCCGTCCCCCTGACGTCTCATCCATCACGGCTCAACATCAGACATGATTCGGGATCTTTAGACACACACACACACACACACACACACACACCGTGATGCTCATGTTTATATTCACCTTTAACCAACAGCTCAATAATTGTCCAAGCCCCTGTGTGTGTTATGATTGATTTATTGACCAGGACAATTATTCGGTCAGGATGAGACTATTACGTAAAAAAAAAAAAAAAAATCTAATACTTTTTAAATATAATCACAAATAATCATTATTTTAAAAAATGCATTAGAAACAATTAAAATATTATATTTTATATTTAATTTTCATATTTTCTAAAAAAAAAATGCTGAGTTGTAATTAAATCTTATTTTTTTAAATAAACATTATTTAAACAAAATAGCATTTAATAAAATAAAATTATGTATGTAAATACATAATTTTATTTCTATTATATTTTATTAGAAACAATATTAAAATGAATATAGCCTATTTAAATATCAGTGTCTATATAAAAAATAAATGTATAAAATAAAAATGTCAAAATGTATTTTAAATGTATACGATTTTATGTTTTTTAATTAAATCTTATGCTTTTGTTTTAAAAATAAAAATGTTTAATTTTTATATATATATATATATATATAAATACATAATGTTATTTCTATTAGATTTTATTAGAAAAAAAATCAAACTGTATGTATATATATATATATATATATATATATATATACTGTATATATAATGTTATAAATTAATGTTCTTATGCCGATGTAAATATATAAAACTAATCTGTAAATTGTCAAAATTATGAGACTGTGAACGTTGTTTTTTATTTTATTTTATGTATAAATATAAATCATTGGGTTAAAAACGTAATTAAAAAATTTAACCCAATGCTGGGTTTTTTCATATTTGATTGGCTGAAAAATTGGGTTAAAATAGCCCAGCATTCTTTTAGAGTGATGTCAAAATTGTATTAAAATTGATTCTATTTTATGAATTTTAATTTAAATGTTTTTTAATTAAATCTTATATTTTGTTTTGAAAATAAACATTATTAAAAATAGCATTTAATAAAATAAAATAATGTATGTAAATAAATACATAATTTTATTTCTATTATCATTTTATTAGAAACAATATTAAAATGAATATAGCCTATATAAATATATAAAAAATAAATATAAAAAATGTATACAATTTTACCTTTAATGTTTTCAATTAAATCTCACGTTTCTGTTTAAAAAAAAAATATATATATATATATATATATATATTATTATATATAAATAAATACATAATTTTATTTCTATTAGATTTAATTAGAAAATCAAAATGAATATATATATATATATATATATATATAAATGTTATAAATTAATGTTTTTATACCGATGCAAATATATAAAACTAATCTGTCAGTCGTCAAAATCCATCAAAAATCCAGAGACTAACGTTGTTTTTTTATTTTACAAATATAAATCATATATTCCACCACAATTGCATTAAACATGGTGTAAAATCAAAGTTTTGTTGCTATTTCTTAATTTTACAAATGAATATTATAAAATAATATGAATCAACACCATGCTCTGGTTAGGATCATCATCTGCAAATATTCACACTGAATTTCTATGTCTTTAATCTACTGTATGTTGGTAACTTCATTGCGACCGATGAGCAGGTCTGGAGTCAGTTCTCTCTCTCTCCACTGTGCACCTGTTGTGATCTCTTCAGGAATTCTCTCTTCCACGTCGCTCGCTGCGGGACAAACAGGGGTCCTGAAGGTGAAGGGTCTTTCTATCTGTGTTCCTCTGTAGAGGTCTCAGACCCCTGCCCCGTGTGTGTCGCCCCGGGGGAGAGCGGCTTTTGTGTGCCGATGCCCCTGCAAGCTGGACAGACAGATGCTGTGGAGTGGTCATCATCTCCACACACCAACACACACGCGCCTCAAAGCTCCCGCGACTCCCTCTGTTACACAGGCAAACTTTAATGAAGACAGAGTCTGAAACGGCCACTCCAGAGCCAATGTGTCATTATTCAGGGTTATGGAGGACGAGGACTTGTTTAATGCGCGTTTAATGTTTTTTTGATGCTGAACTCTTCGTACGATGCTCAAACATTACATTATAGTGAGCCTTATTGAAGCACATTGTTCAAAAGTTGTTGTTTCATGCAGAGAAATGTTCATTTTGCTTTACCATCTCAACACGCATGCAAACTACAATCTACTTTCCTAAACTGACTATATGTATATAGGGATTATATATATGATTGTCTGTGTATATATATATATATACACACTCTAAAAAATGCTGAGTTGTTTTAACCCAATTTTGGGTCAAATATGGACAAACCCGAAATGTTGGGTTAAAAATGTAATGTAAAAATTTAACCCAACGGCTGGGTTAGTCCATATTTGACCCAAAGTTGGGTTAAAACAACCCAGCATTTTTTAGAGTGGGGATTATATATGATTATATATGGATATGTCTGTGTGTTTGTGTATGTGTATATATATATATATATATATATATATATATATTACAATTAAATAAAGGTAAATGTAAATATGTTTGGCTTGCTAGTTTGCATTATTTCTAACAAAAGGTGCGCTCTAAAAATGCTGGGTTGTTTTAACCCAACTTTGGGTCAAATATGGACAAACCCAAACGCTGGGTTAAAAATGTAATTAAAAAATGTAACCCAATGGTTGGGTTTATCCATATTTGACCCAAAGTTGGGTTAAAACAACCCAGAGTGCATGCAATTCTCCGCCAAACAACCTCATAAATTAAACGAAAAAGAAAAGCATATTGCATGTGTATTAACCCACATCAGGATGTCAGCATCCACACACACACACACACATGTCTCTGTTGTCTTGCTGCAGAAGCAGATCTGTGTGATAATGCCATTGTGTGGATGAATCTAATGACGCCTGTTGGTGTGTTATTTAGGCAGCACAGGGGTCATAAGGAGTGTGTGTGTGTGTACGTGTGTGACTGATATAATAAAAGCAGCACGCGGGTCATTAGGAGTGTGTGTTCAGTTGGTTCCCATGCTCTGAACTAAAGCTGGACAGCAGGGCTGTGCTTTCACACAAACACACACACACACACACACATCATGGCACACGCCTGTTGACTGAGGCACAAAAAAAAGTGTGTGACATTGCTGTGCCCTGGCGCCCCTCTGCATCCCCTATGTCTTTTCTCATCCCTCCCCTCCCACCCTCATCCTTTCTCTCTCTCTCTCTCTCTCTCTATCTCGAGCGTCCCTCCCCAGCTTAGAGTCCCGTGTCCCTCAGAGACCGTCCTCTCCTAATCACTTTACCCATCAGATGATCCGGCCCCTTATTTCACACCGAGACTATTAAGATAGAGTCCTCCCATAACACACACACACACACACACATGCACACGCACGCATGCATGCCCACAGACACACACTAATATATAAATTAATGAGCAACCCAGTCAATTAATGGGAAACCGGTCATAAAATACCTGTGATATTTACCTCAATAAATAAATAAATAAATTTTACAACTATTACCTTTTTAAAATGACAATTAAACAATTATTATGAAGAAACAAACAAACTATATATAATATCCAAAATAAAAGTTTGTGTTTACATAATGTATGTGGGTGCACTGTGTATAATTATTTTGTATATATATAAATACACACACATGCTTGTATATTTAAGAAAAAATATTATTTATAATATAAATTATATATAAATTTATATACAGTACATACATGAAAATATTTCTTAAATATATACAAGCATGTGTGTGTATTTATATATATATATAAAAATAATTATACACAGTGCACCCACATATATTATGTAAACACAAACTTTTATTTTGGATGCGATTAATCGTTTGACAGCCCTAATATATAAAGTATATAAATAAATTGATGAGTAACCCAAGAATGTATATAAAATGTATATATTGATTTTTGTTTTATTGAACTATTTCGCATAAAGAAGATGAACCCTGATTTTAAAACTATTATGTTTTATGGCATTATTTAATTATTATACAAAAACAATAATAACTCAATTGATCACTTAATGAGTTGCAAATTATTTATGTATCATGATAGTATCGGTTGATCTGCTTTTAATTTATGCTGACTTACAGTCATATCTATTTTGTAACTCCATATAAAAAATTACAGTTATGAGGATTTAAGGAGAATCATCATTCAGAATAAAAGAAATCAAAAATGCTTTACCCTTTTTTACATAACATGTTGCATCATAGTAATGAGAATGAGAAAAAACTGCAGATTTATAGTATTTTTTGCATCATGATGAGATTTATTTATTGCAGTAATTATGTAGAATTGCTTAATTGCCATGACAATAATGTTGCAGAGTGAATCCGAATAGTCCTAAAACAGGATTTCTGCTTTATGCAAAATATTATGTAAAATATATAATATAAATATAGTCGGATTTGCTAGGAATTTTAGGTTGGAATATTATGGGATATGATGTATATGATCATATTTACATGACATTCACTGTCTAAATGTGTGTGTGTGTTGACGCAGATGCGTCTCTACACACACAATGCTTTCCCTCAGGACCTGCAGTAGTGTGTGTGTGCGTGAGAGAGTGTGCATGTTTGAGTATGTGAGTGTGTGTGTTGATATCAGCTCTTATCTGGCCATGATCTGACGGCTGCTTGATGGACTTGTAGTCAGCAAATGAGTTTTCAGCCAATCTCTGTGTGTGTGTGTGTCAGTGTGTGCACACGTAGTGATCAGGGGCGTGAGGTGCCTTTGATGGTGTGATATACGTGTGTGTGTGTGTGTTTGAGGGCGGCTGCCAGGGTCAGCTCTGTCCTGGGAAAGTTGAGCTCTCCATTTACACCAGCACATGTTGAGGCCTTCTGGTGGTGCATGAGCGAACGGCGGACAGATGGCAGCAGATTCACTGCAAACACACACACACACACACACACACACAGAGGGTGAGGAGGAGCCGGAAGATAGATGGAGGAGAAGGAGGAGAGACAGGGATGAGCTTGCTGTGATTGAGAAGCAGATATGAAGTCCAAACATGTTTATTGGCTAAATTAGCATTAGCAATGTTTGCTTTGAGTGAAGATAGGCTACAGTTCTGCAAGGACAAACTTCTTCTCATGCCACTTTTTATACACTTTTTGAGAGAATCGACGAGCACATGTCTTTTACTTGTTTATACAATGCAGTTTAGACTGAGTAAGCAAGTCTTCGTTACCCATAGCAACGAGCTGTCTGTCACACGTCACCGCATCCTTGACCTTTCACATCGTTTATCACATGACCTCATATTTTATTCAGGAGATATTTGCGCATTTGAAGCTATCTATCTATCTATCTATCTATCTATCTATCTATCTATCTATCTATCTATCTATCTATCTATCTATCTATCTATCTATCTATCTATCTATCTATCTATCTATCTATCTATCTATCTATCTCGTACTTTTGGTGTGCTTTTTTAGCGCAAAACAAGTGTTGACTTTAGAGGGAAAAGTACCTTTCTATTGTTTCCTCGAAGTTCTCTGTTGTGCGCGGGTGTGTGAAACGCAACACTGAGCGCATGTGTCGTGCATTAATCCTCTTAGTTACTGCAGCAGATGCTCGGCTGTCAATCAACCTGGCGCGGGTGCGCGCGCTCGAACTTGACTTGAGAGCGCGAGAGAACACAGCAGGTGCGCGAGCGATCCCGCGCCATCATTTAGCGATGCAGGAATGGTAAATAAAGTAGTTTTTTTTTTTATACAAACCGTGTCTTGACAACAGCAACAGACTTGTTTTGCGCCACTAAAATTTGAATTTGTTAAACGCGATGCCGTCGCAGGATGAGTCTGCGCCGGTAAATGAAGACGGTCTCCCGCCTCCGGTTCCACCCCGAGCGACGCTCCAGCGCGACACTCCGGCGTCGGCCAACGCACCTGAGCGCAGGGTCAAGTGTGTGCTGGTCGGGGATGGAGCGGTGGGCAAAACCAGTCTGATCGTCAGCTACACCACTAACGGATATCCGACTGAACACATTCCCACCGCCTTCGACAACTTCACAGGTAAAACCCCTCATCAGATATCCTGACGGACTCTAAGAAGTGTGCACGTGCCTGATCGCTTTTACATTTCATAATACAGTTAAACATAGTAAACATATGGGCTAGAATAAGACCTATCATGCACTTTTTGACATCGCATAGCCTACTTGATCATTTCCCTGGCAATTAGGCTACTCATTAATACTTATAGCTCAGCTTTATTATTTATTATATACAAATTTATTAACATACGTGTTTCACTGTTTTAGCAAGGGTTGTGGTGGATGGGAGACAAGTTCAACTTCAACTGTGTGACATGGCAGGACAGGTGACTATCTATCTATCTATCTATCTATCTATCTATCTATCTATCTATCTATCTATCTATCTATCTATCTATCTATCTATCTATCTATCTATCTATCTATCATCTATCTATCTATCTATCTATCTATCTATCTATCTATCTATCTATCTATCTATCTATCTATCTGTCTGTCTGTCTGTCTATCTGCCTGTCTCATCGATCCATCCATCATTTTATGATTCTATCTATCTATCTATCTATCTATCTATCTATCTATCTATCTATCTATCTATCTATCTATCTATCTATCTATCTATCTATCTATCAGCAGTTTGTCATGATGGATGGTTTGTCTTTCTCTCTCTCTGTGCTTTGAATGGCAGAAATGGGGGGCGGCGGATCAGCATCTAAATGTAAGCAACAGGATGTGACCAATGAGCGCCACCTAGTGTTAGACTTAGATCCTTGGGTTCTCTTAGTTAGGACTGAGTCCTGTAGATGTTTGTGACTCTGTGATGTGTATAACGCACAGTCCTAGAACTTCCACATCTGGCTGATGAAACGTCACCGCTACAACTCATCGTTTGACATATTTACTGGCATATCTTGTGTTATAAATAGGAAAGCACTTGCAACTTAGGTGGTTCACGAGTTCACCTGCCCGTTCAGCCTTGACGGTTAATAGTAAACTAACTTGGCTTGCTGTCCTGGGGAGGAGGAAGAGTTTGTCAATGAGATGACGTGGTGTCTGCAGCTTATATAGTATGCTCGTAACGATGGTTGACAGGACTGAATGTTTAGGCTCCTCCTGAACCGACATTTTGAACTTCATTTAAAGAAAAGTGCATTAACATAAAAGTGGTTTTGTCTGGTGCATGATAAATATCACAATATTTGAATTATTAACTTATTAGGTTTTAGCTGGAAGGATGCATGATAAATCAGCCACCATATCGGTATCGGCCGATATATGCACATTTTTAATGTTATCCTTATCGGCCCAATGAGGAAATGTGGCCGATATATTAAAGCCGATAAATAATATATTATTTCCTTCAACTGAGACACCTCAGATGCGCACTGTTCAACATGATGGTTTTGAATTGCTTAAAATATGATTTAAAGGTGCATTGCGCAACATTTGGCATATCGGCTAAAAGCATTGTAATTGTGTGCTTTGTAATTGTGAGACTTTTGTTCTTGTAATCACGTGAATTTAGATTTATCGGCCGATATACCGGCTTCCCAATCTAAAGAATTATCGGTTATCGTATTTGCCAAATTTTTCATCTGAGTTCATTATAGTTAAGCACTCACACTCTTTTCCTGATGTTTAACAGGACGAGTTTGATCGGCTTCGTCCTCTCTGTTACCGCGATGCTGACGTGTTCCTGCTCTGCTACAGCGTGGTTCTCCCATCCTCCTTCAGGAGCGTGACGGACCGCTGGGCCCCCGAGGTTCGTCGCCTCTGTCCCGGTGTTCCCATCATCCTCGTGGGCACCCAGTGCGACCTGCGGGAGGACGTCCAGGTGCTGATCCGACTCGCAGGCGTCCAGGAGAAACCGGTGAGCAGAGACGAGGCCCGCCTGTGCGCACGGAGCATCGGTGCCGGGACGTTCGTCGAGTGCTCCGCGCTGACGCAGAAGAACCTCAAGGAAGTGTTCGACGGCGCCATCTTGGCCAGCATGCGGCGCGCGGACGAGCCGAGGATGCTCACGCTGAGGGAGAAAACTCCAGATAAAATCAAACAGCTCTCGAGCACATGGTGGAGGAAGCTTAGCTGCGTCCAGGGCTTTGAGCTTCAGTGACGGCGGTTTGAGTTGCCAGTTTAAAGTCAAGTCAAGATGAAATGCAACGCATTTAACATTTAACTGTGATGCATTTCTAAATCAAACAGGATATTCGACGAGAAACGTTGTCAGGGTCTGAAATGGAACGGAACATCTTTTTCTGAGGCGAACCAAATATATATTTTCATACACATTACAGTGACAAGCATTTTTTTTGTAATAACGTGGAGTTAATCATGCACAAACTACCCAAAAATGTGCATTAAGAAAGAAAATGTTGACTCTAGGACATTTTATTTTATACAGTAAGTAAATATTTTAAGCAATGATGAAGAGTTCAGAGACATTCATAATGACATCAGATATATTAATAAATTATTGTATTGTATTTATTTACAGAAAATGAATCATTTTTATTGTATACTTTTTGTAAAAGCCCTTGTGGTTGGAGTAAGAAAAGAGAAAAGGATTGGAAACAATATATAGACATATGTTGAAATTATATATTATTATTAGAGAATAGTAGAGCCAGACCGATATATCGGCAGGCCGATATTATCGGCCGATATTAGGCATTTTCTAAAATATCGGGATCGGCAGTTATAATGGCCGATGAATTAATATTTCAAAAATAAAATAAAAACGGACGAATCACGCAGCTTATAACTATAGGGCAATGTATGGGCTAATTATTATTTTATTTATCAAAACTTTAATATATTTTGATGTTCCTCTGTTCTGTTGTGACAATAGAGTTTCTTTTTAAAATGCATTATTATATTATTTTAGTTAAAACTCATAAATAACTACAAATAACTAATGTTAGGGAAATCTGTCAATATTTTGTTGTGCGTTTCTGAAATAATAATAATATAATAATAATAATAATATCGGCCGATATATCGGAATATCGGATTTTAAAACCAACAAATATTTGTATCGGTATCGGCCTTCAAAATCCTTTATCGGTCTGGCTCTAGAGAATAGTACAAATTAAATTATATATATATAGAGAATTATATATATATAAAGAGCAACACTTTACAAAAATTGTGTTCATGTAAGTTCATAAAAAATGTCATAATATTTCACAGTACATTAACTAATTTGTATAATGCATCTTTTGATCTTAAAAATGTATTTGTAAATGTTGAGATCAAGATTATTAATTGCTGTAGAAGTGTTGTTAGCCTTGTTAACTAATGTTAACTAACAAACCCTTATTATAAAGTGTTATCAGATATATATATATATATATATATATATATATATATAAATAGTAACCTGTAACATGTTGTGTATACATGTGCGTGAGCCGGTAGTGTGTGTGTGTGTGTGTGTGTGTGTGTGTGTGTGTGTTTTGGCCCAGTACCCTTGATTTGTAGCAGTGGATTATCTGATGAACAGACTGAAGGAGAGGGATTTGACGTCTGCATTACACCTGCTGTACTCCTGTTTTGTTTACAACTTTATTTCTACTGTTTACTTCATTTTGTACGCAAGACGAGTCTGATATTAAACGTGTTTTAAAAGATTTCGAAATGCATGTGTTAGCATGTTTTAAATGAAACCACTAGAGGTAGATTTGCGTCAAGGAAAATGAACTTGTCCCGTTCAGACGGCCCTGTCAAAGGTCTGAATGGCACTAAAGCCTTTAATCAGATCTGATTCTTTTACATTATTGTGCTACTCTTTTCCCTCGGCAATCTGGGACTGTCACGGCGGGACGTAATTGCCGTCGTCACAGAATAACAATTACCCGCACAATGACACTCACTGCAGGCTTCAGCCTCTGAGTGGATCTGACCACTGAAATCACACAAAACCCTCTGAACAGCAGCGTTTAGCCTCTAATGTCCCACTCACAGGTGCTCGTGCTGTAAAATGTGGAAATGTATTGTGTTTAATGCATTTAGTGATGTATAAACTCTTGAACTTGATTTTGAATGGTGGGGCCTAAAGCTGTCTGATTTGTGGCATGGTGCATTATCCTGCTGGAAGTAGCCATCAGGATGGGGACATGGTGGCCATAAAGAGATGGACATGGTCAGAAACAATGCTCAGGTAGGCCGTGGCATTTAAACGATGCCCAATTGGCACTAAAGTGTGCCAAGAAAACATCCCCCACACCATTACACCACCACCAGCCTGCACAGTGGGAACAAGGCATGATGATCCATGTTCAAATTCTGACTCTACCATCTGAATGTCTCAGAAATCGAGACTCATCAGACCAGGCAACATTTTTCCAGTCTTCAACTGTCCAATTTTGGTGAGCTCTTGCAAATTGTCGCCTCTTTTTCCTATTTGTAGTGGAGATGAGTGGTACCCGGTGGGGTCTTCTGCTGTTGTAGCCCATCCGCCTCAAGGTTGTGCGTGTTGTGGCTTCACAAATGCTTTGCTGGATACCTCGGTTGTAACGAGTGGTTATTTCAGTCAAAGTTGCTCTTCTATCAGCTTGAATCAGTCGGCCCATTCTCCTCTGACCTCGAGCACCAACAAGGCATTTTCTCCCACAGGACTGCCGCATACTGGATGTTTTTCCCCTTTCACAGCATTCTTTGTAAACCCTAGAAATGGTTGTGTGTGAAAATCCCAGTAACTGAGCAGATTGTGAACAACCATGCCACGCTCAAAATGGCTTAAATCACCTTTCTTTCCCATTCTGACATTCAGTTTGGAGTTCAGGAGATTATCTTGACCAGGACCACACCCCTAAATGCACTGAAGCAACTGCCATGCGATTGGTTGACTAGATAATTGCATTAATGAGAACAGGTGTTCCTAATAATCCTTTAGGTGAGTGTGTGTGAGTATATATATTGTATATTGTAATGCTTTGCTGGCTGGGGTTTCTAAAGCTACCCTAAGTAAATTACAGTTGGTTCAAAATTCGGCTGCTAGAATTCTGACTGGGACCAGTGCAAGGGAACACATTACACCAATCCTGGAAAAATTGCACTGGCTTCCAGTCAGTTTTCGTATTGATTTTAAAATTCTCATGCTCACTTATAAGGCCCTGAATAACTTGGCCCCTCAATATTTGCGTGAGCTCTTAACCCCCTACTCTCCTACACGTGCTTTGCGATCTTCTGAAGCTGGTCTTTTAACCGTCCAAACAACACGGCTAAAAACTATGGGTGATCGGGCTTTTTCTTCTTTAGCTCCAAAATTGTGGAATTCCCTGCCCTCTGAGATTAGAAATGCAGAATCACTTAGAGTTTTTAAATCCTCCCTTAAAACGTACTTTTTTAGGGTGGCTTTTATGTGACTGTGTGATCACTGTGATTGTTATTTTATTTGCCTTTTATTTTATTGCTTGTTTAGTTCTTATTGCCTAGACTGTTGTGTCTGTCTAATTCCATTATTTTTTATGTAAAGTGCTTTGAGATACTACTTTTAAAGGCACTATATAAAATAAAGTTTTATTATTATTATTATTATTATTATTATATAGACCATTTCACAAGATGTAAACAACACTGGTCCAGAAGCACTTCCTGTTTCAGTTTTTTTAACACTACATAAAAGCTGGGATAAAATACAACCAACAGAACATTTAAAACTGAATCAAAAAGTTAAACAAACATCTTTAAGATGTTTTCTTTACATGTGAAATAAAGAAAACAGTTACAAACTGAAACAGGAAGTCTATATATGTAGTGTGTGTGTGTGTGTGTGTATATACGCACACAAATATATATAGGCCTATACAAACTTTTATGTTAGATGTGGTTATTCACAAACAATTGATTTGACAGCACTAATAAAAACTCACTCAAAGTTACTTTGTTGTGGCAGGCGGTCAGATCGGCTCCTGTGTCTCAGTTGATCCTGTAACAGGTCGAGACAGACGCCACCTGTGGGAATTAGGCGGGCAGATGGCGACTGCGTTTCCCTTCATAGGATCTCTTGACCTCAACCTCCACCTGCTGCAGAAATCATGCTGGAATAACATCATTACAACAGGCCTTGAGACGAGAGCTGTCGAAAATCAAGGTTTTCAATGTGACACACACATGAGAAGTGGTCGATTATTCATTTTAATAGCTCGATGGTGGTGATGTTGCATATTTTTTGTCTCAAAAAGCCATAATTGGGAACAATATAATTTTCTTTATGCATTTAATAGACTGTTATTGTCAGTATGTGTTGAATCTAAGGCGTTATTTGTCTCTTTAAATGTGCTAGTATCACGTGCTCCTTAAGCAGAACCAGAGTATTAATGGAGCTCCACCTGTAGAGGACGCTGTTCAGTAACATCCTGAACATCAGGGCTGCACATTAGAGGCACCAATGCTTACACACGGCTCCATTCAGACGGGACAGTGGTTTAGATCTGGACAGACAGGAGGATAGATGTTCATCACATGTGGAATAATACTGGACACACTGACTGACAGGTCAGCACAACAGCTCTCACCCTCACCTCGGGGTTCAACACACTGGATTAAAAAATTCTATTTTTCCAATTTAATTGAATGCCAACACTCTAAAAATGCTGTTTTTTTTAACCCAACTTTGGGTCAAATATGCACAAACCCAAACGTTGGGTTAAAAATGTAATTAAAAAAATTAACCCAATGGCTGGGTTCGTCCATATTTGACCCAAAGTTGGGTTAAAACAACCAGCATTTTTAGAGTGTTGGCATTCAATTAAATTGGAAAAATAGAATGGATTTAAAAAAAAAAAAAACAATAATGAAGGATTTATATCACTTTTCACATTAAAAAGTAAATCTAAAACAGCTGTACAGTGACAGTGTCCAAAACTGTTCAGTTTATCCTAAAACCCAAGTTATGAGAATTTAATGGCCCATTCACATCAGTCGATAACTATGAAGGTATAAGTTAGTTCTAAAATCGCTCTAAATAAAAGAATAGCAGTCCACAACACAACGCACAGAGAAATTACAGCCAATCAGAATCCATTTCGCTTTAAAGAGCGCGAGTCGCGAGACTTTAAGATGCGCTTTGAATTAACAGAACTTTATCGCATTGTGTGGACGATAATTTAGTAATATTTTTATGGTTATCTTTAGTTATTATTATTTGTATGAACTGGCCTTAAAATAGATATGTGGTGTGTGTAATATTTGGGTTTTCAACATGATACGCTGTGAAATTTGAAGTCGTTGCTTTCTAACGGTTGTCTGTTAACTTACGTCAAACAGGTAAACTAATATATCATTAGCATTTAGTTGTAGGAAAGCCTGACTCATTTTATTATCTAGGCTATTAATAATCTATGAATTATTAACTTTGAGTTCAATACTGTTGTGTGTATCATGCTTTCAAATAGTTATATAAATGAGGGAATTTTTTCAACTTCGTTATTGTTATTTAGCTAGTTTTAAATGTGCTGACAGATAGCCTAGCTACTCTGAGTCTGAATACATTCTTGTCAGATGTTAAATAGACATTCAGAAAATGTCTTCAAATGTTTATGATTTAGAATGTATGCAAAACCTCTTTTTTAAAAATAATATGTTTATCAAATGTTTTGTATACAGATGTTTTCCAGATCAAGTGCTCTTTAACAGACATATTGGAGACGTATATATGCGCTATCTTCATAATCTGCTCTCTATAAAGTTCCAGGTCCAGTGGTCGACAGAAGCTCGGGTTGGTGAAGATCAGTGTGGACAGGTGTGATATGGAAACAGCTGCTCTTCTTCTGGTTAATGGTCTTCATCAGCGTCGCCCAGGATCTGCTGTGATGTAACGGGAAGGAGATGAAGGAGGTGGGTAAGTGTAACACGAGTGTCTAAAGTTTCAAACCTTAGGGCAGCTTCTGATTGAAAAACCCCAACACATGTTTGTTTAGACACAGTATACCAGTAAAATACAACTCTTCTCTGGTGACGCACACTTTCTAGCACATCTCCCAGCACACACACATTCGTTTTCTGTCCACCGCGCTTCACAGACATGCAGCTGTCAGTGAGATTAGACTTTTAGCAGGTGTCTATATATAGTGCCGGTTAAACAGATCACAATGGCACGTCAGCACTTCGGATCACGCTGTTTAACAGCCTAGAAAACAAAGACATGCATTACATCACGACCTGATCCAGACCTCCGAGCTGTGTGCTGTCCGTCAGCAGGTCCAGACGAAACCTCAGCTGGTCTCTGGGGTGGCGAGAGGATTTGGACTGTGCTGTGGATGACAGTTTATGGCATATGTGAAGAAACTCTTATTAGAGAACCAGCTGAAGTGTTGACATTAACCACACACACATAATGAGATCTAAAAGAGCACACTGGAAACCTGTAGTCTTCTTTTATTCTGGGTTCGTACAAGATGTCTAAAGTGTTTTAAATACTTGAATTACATTTTTTTTTATTTTAAAAACAGCCATATTTACGAAAAGATACTTGACAAGTGCTTGATAAAACGCTCTTTTCACACAAAATCAACGCTGCAGCCCGTCTGATATAGGCTACATATAGAGCTATTTTGCATGCTTATGAGCTTGATATTGCTCATATTAATATCCCAGTATAGGATGCATCTTTTATTCTTCAGGTCAATCATATATTCATGGAATCAAAAAACCAGTTTGAATAAGGAAAGCAATATCAATGGTTAAAGTTTCCACGGTCATTGCACTTTATTTGTACCATTTTGTTTCATTAGTTAATTTTTGTTCATATAATTACCTTTTTAGAATTTGAAAGACTTTAAAGATAAGTGAGATCTCTGATCGTAGTCCTTAAAAAGCAAAAAGTAGTGCTTGAAAGTCTGTACGAACCCTGATTCTTGACTGATCTTTTTTTTCTCTCGTAGTTTTGACAATAGATGAACGGTTAAATGAGTTATCGTGAAATGAGTCCCTGTAGTCGCCCATTTTGACCCTCATATGCTGATGAAAGATTCAGGAATTTCAATCAAATGTAGCTTGATCACTATAATCTCTGTTGTTTACAATTATCAAAGTTTTCCATGTTTTGTTTAATCAGATTTTGACTCATATTGTGATTTATGAACAGAATATCAGAGGGACATGACGTTACTCAAACATAGTTTATTCACTGCAATGCATTATTAGGAGTATTTCTGTTCTGCAAATGAAAATATGTCCTCAAATACAATTACAGTGGTCAAAATGTAAACATTGCTGAGGAGAATCCACAAATTAGCATATTTTATATACTTCATTCAAGAACGTCATTGTGATTAGCCTTAAACTGAGTGAGTTTTCTTTCATAAAATCACAAGCAAGTGAATAACTGAATAAATAAGTAAGTCCAGATAACAGGCAAACAATTATTAAGATTAACATTTCTTCAAACAAACATTAAGTTTCAAGTAAAGCGTCACGGCTCATTCAAAGTGTCTACGACATGACCAGTGTTGATGCATTTTAATATCACAGAGAAGCAAAAAAATATATACATGTGAGCAAATATTCAGTTTCATATCAAATCTGTGCTCAGAAAAATAATGATTTACACAGTTGAAATTATCACATTCACGAGAATCAAAAGATGGCATTCAACTAGCCCTCAATTATGTTTCCATCTAAAAATATTATAGATGTGACATCTGTGTGCAAAGAGTGGATTAAAAGGATGTTTTTTGGAGATTGGTGAGGAAAACACACTTCTCGTGACTTGCAAAAGTACATAGCACAGCACTAACACGGCCTCTCAAACACCAAATCACTGAGACCATGTGATCAAACAAACCAAATATCAGTCAATCACATTCAGAAGAACGACATTTATCAGCTGACGCGTTTATGACGTCTAGAATAACGATCAACAACAATCATCTGAGTCATGAACACATATCGAATGTTTGGTCCACTCAAATTATCCCTGCAGCCCATGTTTAGAAGATCTGAAACCTTTTTACAACGACGTCAAACACTGGATCGGGAATAAAATGACAATCGAAACGGTGAATATGAAAATATTAAAAACAATATCAAATGTGTTTTAGTAGTTAAATGTTTGGTCCTGGTATGCATTCATGAGAAAGTGATTGTAGCCAGCATCAAAAAATATTAATTATTTTTATATTTAATGAATAATCTCTGCATTTTTATTTTAAAGAAATGCATGTAACCTCAGTTTACTCTTCTGTAACGGTCCTGCGGTGCTGGTTTGGGATCTGTTTCCTGCCACCTCGCGTCTAATCTACTGATCCTGGATCAGCCTCTACCTCAGTCGAGCAGAGAAGCAGCGCATGTACTCCGTCATCCAGCGCTCGTCCGTCACGCTCAGGGCTGACCTCCGGGCCTTCTCCAGGTCAGCTGACCTCGCCCTCCGGTGCTCTGACGCCCGCACACCTTTTTTAGACTCTCTTCGTGTCTGGACGCCCACGTCAGCCTGATGAATCTGGAAATTAAATCAGATGTATTCTGATTCAGCTCACTTGCAGTTTTCTGCAGTGACGAGAAACAACTTTTGTTTAACCTACTGAACCTTTGTAAACCAGAGAAGGATATCACTGCTCCAGGCTGAATAATTCACCGCAGCGTCATGTCTCACTCGCTGCTTCATTCCACTGATTAGGACACCACTGTTTAGCCACTTCAAAATAACCCTCTTTTTATGCACAATTTATTCAAATCTGTTAAAAACACACTCGTGTTCGCTTCTGCCAATGGCTAACCATAAAGGGAAAAAGTTATGCGTGTAAACAAAATATAAATATATATATATTTTAAATATATTGGGCAATATAAATATATTTAGATATATTAAAAATATATAAAGCCATAAATATCAGAAATATATCATGTATAAAAATGTATATTTTAAACACCAATGTTAGCGATAGATAGATAGATAGATAGATAGATAGATAGATAGATAGATAGATAGATAGATAGATAGATATATTATAATATCACTTCTGCTAATGGCTATCCATAAAATATATTTAGATACATAAGAAAATTATATAAATGTACATATGGCTACATATTATTAGAGAAAAAAAACCATCTGAAATATAAATATAATAGTAAATGTAAAGAAAATGTCAAAAAAATAGTATAAATAGACAAAATATTTTATTTTAATATATAATATCCAAATTAAAAGTTTGTGTTTACATAATATATGTGGGTGCACTGTGTATAATTATTTTATATATATATATAAATGCACACACATGCTGTATATTTAAGAAATATTTTCATGTATATACTGTATGTAAATTTTATATATAATTTATATTATATATAAATATAAATATTTTATATAGAAATCTTTTTTCCCCCCTAAATATACATGCATGTGTGTGTATTTATATATGTATGTATAAGGGACAATAAAATATAATTTTTTAAAATTAATATAATATAATTAATATAATTTAATTAATAACAATTAATTATTAATAAATACAGAGATTATTCATTAAATATAAAAATAGTTCTTATTTTTTGATGCTGGCTACAATCACTTTCTCATGAATGCATACCAGGACCAAACATTTTATAATTATTTTTATATACAAAATAATTATACACAGTGCACCCACATATATTATGTAAACACAAACTTTTATTTTGGATCCGATTAATCACGATTAATTGTTTGACAGCCCTAATATATATATATATATATATATACACAAACACAAACACACACACACACACACATATATATATATGTCCATACATAGGCTATCTAAAAATAAAAAAAAAGTCATGCGGGTAAAGAAGATTCTCATGGCAAGAGATAATGGTCTGTATATGGTCCTCATGAGTCTAATATCAGACATGTCCCAGAAAGCCTCACCTCTCCAGCAGACACAGACGCTCTGATATTCGGTGTTCTTCTTTCCCTGGTCTCGATGTGCCTCTCTGCCCAGTCACTGTGGATAAAAGAGCGTCTGTTGTCGCGGTTGGACGTCCGGTCCTTGGTGTTGCCCGGGGGTTGGCTCTTGGCCCTGGGTGGTTTTCTCGATATGGACAGGTGTGATTCATCACTATCCAGCTCCTTATTAGGGTAGCATGGCTCTGAACGGGGCGCCCGGTATCTCTGCCGCCGTTTCGGATAAGAAGCTGATGGTCCGTTAGTGGTCACCCCTTTGTGACCATTTTCTGTGATAGAAGCAAAATAATCATTCGATATGTTTGTTTAAAGGAAAAGTTTGATCACACAACAAGACATTACCCTACCCAAGGGAGTCGAGCTTTCCACGGTTGCACTGGTGTCCGTGTGAACTTCTCCGTTGACCTGCGGCTTCCAGGACTTCTGGACCTCCACAGGCTCATTCTTGGACTCTGACGAGGATATGTAGTGTTTGCCATTTGAGACGTTCACCCCTTGCAGTTTGGGACTGGACGTCCCGCTGGAGTCGGACCCGCTGTCCCATCCGTTCTCGAATAACGGTCTGTGTGTCTGCTCCATCACTCTTCGCGTCAGTCTGTACTTCACAGAGTCCTCGTAACTCTTCGAGAATGTCTCCCACTTGGGATCTCTGAACTTTTTCATGTACTCTGTCCGGATCTTCATGGATATGATGTTGTTATTGGTAGACATTTCGCCCTGTTGATGTAGTCAGTCAGTCACCTATGGAATGAACATTATAATGGAAATGGGAAGTGGTAGTCTTGCCAATGCATGCTCGCATACTTCACGTCATCACCATCTGTTTTTCTTAGTATACAGTGCAAACTGCGATATATTCTACTTTGTTTTAGTGTCCTAGATACATGTACACTTACCATAGTAATAACAGTAAATTATACATGATTACATTACTATACCTCAACCAAAACCTATACCCTAACCCTATAGTAAGTGGCAAGTGCATGTTGTTCATTAATATTAATCAGTACTTAAATATAGAATTACACTGTAACAATGACACCGAAAAATCAAATGTAGAGCAGAGTAGGTTACAGCCCAGTGCCCACATTATTTATTTATATTCTTTACATAATACATAAGCCGATGTCACATCCGATCTTTCTAAAAGGGACATTTCTTACGTTCTTGTGACGTTTATAAATACACGTTTATCGTACGATTTTAATAAATCATGTTCAAGCATGCATAATCATAACCTATATTAAAAAAATACAAAACATTAAAGAATAATGCATGTTTTTATTAATAAATTTGTCAAACTATTCAAATATATAATATCAATCGCTAATTAATTCCTGAAATAAGCCCGTGTGGTTTCGCTGGCAGCTCGCGCTATGTTCACAGGTCTGTCTTCACCTGCGCCTGAGTGTGTGTGTGTAAACATTGACTCGGATCGATATAAGCGCTTTAAACTCACCCACTCCTTTATTTTCCGTTCCTTAGGCTTTAACGCTGGATAAAGACGTCCATTTTTGTTCTAGCATCCTTACGAATTGAAAATACCTCTGTCCATCATTGTTGTGCGCCTGCTGCGTAGTAGAAAACAACAACCCTCACTGATATTACAGGTTTGGCGCATGCGCACAACATCACACTCGGACTGCTTGAGGACCTGATGCGCAAGTACGCACTCACAATCCAATCCAACCGTTAATTGATCCTAATTTGATTATAATCACCTACTTTGTTCGAATCTAGTGGGTGGATGAAGTTTATTATTACATGTGGAGTTAGTTTACCCTTCGACATTTTCGCGATATTTTTGTTATATATTTGGAGAATATCAGAATACTATAGTACTAGCGACGACAGTTACTCGGCGCATGCGCAGCTCTGTCTGTATTCTCATATCGATTTGATCTCTATGCTGTTGGTTAAAATTAAACAGGAATGACAAACGGATGGTATCAGGGGGTAGTACTACCATGTATTCAAAACATTTTTCTTTTCAGCTAACAGTAGTAGTACCAAATAAAGGACATTTTTCAGTAATATAATCAGTATTAAATCAGTACTATTCATTTTAAGTTTATAAGTAATCAACCTAATCAGGTATTATGATGTACACTAAAAGCTAATAAAGATTACGATTCCTTTATAAACATAAAAGTATAAACTAAAAGGCTGTCAGCGCTACTGTAATGCTTAACCCTTTCACACGTAAGTTTAAAATATTCTAACTGACCCCCCAGCGTGAGTTTTTCAAGGCGACCGTTATTTAGAACTTGCCACTTTAATGTTTCCATGGTGACGCGTCATTGCTTGTCACGTGACACAGCACAACCAGAACAGAGCGCGGAATGAATGACGATCTGCTTTTATGTCATTTTTCCTTTTTTATTAAAAATATTCAAAAATGTATTAGCTATATCATGAAACACTGATATTCCGATTGTCAAATATGTGCAAGTGGATGGGTTTTGTTGTTTAGACATCTTTATAACGATCGCGTTAGTTGAGCTGTATGCACAACGGGCGGCGCCATTTTAGTTTCGTTTTCAGTTCAGAGAATCGGATCTGTTGGATTTATAACGTCAATTCATCAACTTCTCACGAAATACATGATAGTAAGTGGCTGGTGAACTGGGAGAAGAATAGGATCAAATGTTAAGCTACTTACACAATGTGTATCTGATATGAATAAAACGTGTCGTTATTATAATTGAAAGGATTATTATTGCCGCTTCCATAGACATCTGTGTGCATTTTACAAACTCAAAATCATTGTTTTGCTAGTAGTACATATGTGTATTTAAATGTCTGAAACCTAAAATAAACATTATGTGGTTGAAAACACTCAATAGTTGTGATATATGACAGCACTGAGTGCGTCTGTCTCTGGCTGAGCGCCAGCCAACGCGCGAGAGCAAGTTTGAATTTAGCAGTTGCTGACGTGTGCACTGAACGTTCTAATCACACCGGTGTGATCGTACGCTCCAGGGACCAGCCAAGACTGATCACACCGGTGTGATCGTACGCGTGAAAGGGTTAATTGTCCCGTATACATTCATCCTCCATTAGAGCTCATTTAAACAGCCCAGATGGTTTATAGTTGTCATATTACAGACATAACAAGACTTCTCTCAATGTTATTCATCTGTAAAAGTAAACCATCTGAGATTTTGTTTAGTCTGTCTCAGTGTGGACTGAGATCCAGAATCATATAAAAGTACTGAAATGACATATTCATTGACAAGCACCATGTTTAAAAACAGATTTTCAGTTTTATTTGTCTGCTGAAGTGTGATTTGTGTTGGTCGTCAGCTGGACCAGGGAACGAATGGCACTGGAATCTAAGGGAGGTGCGTCCATCCATTTCAAAATACCAAGCCATGATAGTCAGTAATAAATACATTTGTGTGCAATAAGAGTGCTTGGTATTTTTCTCTCCCTCGACGTTAGTGTCCTTTTCTCAGTTTATGCTTCAACTGCTCGCTCCTACAGCGTTGCATAAATAATGGCTGTAGAAAAACTGTCCACAGGTGCAATGCACCGTCGCTCGGTTCCTGAGCAGGAAGCAACGATACGGACGCTTTGAGCCGGGCGCTTAGAAGCACTTGCGGTGAACGATGCTGGGACCGGCCTCGTCGTATTCCTGCTTGGTGATCCACATCTGCTGGAAGGTGGACAGGGAGGCCAGGATGGATCCGCCGATCCAGACGGAGTACTTGCGCTCAGGGGGAGCGATAATCTACAGAGGAGGAGATCCAATATTACTCAGAAAACCAATCTATACTGTCAAGATTGTCAACACATATTCAGTTAACATGGAAAAAAACGTTACTAGTCATTTTCACTAGCCAAAGTTTTGAGATCGACACCATGGGGAAAAAACGGACATGTAAAATACATATTTAATATTATCTTATAATTTGGCAGCAGGTTTATTAGGCCTGCTGTCACTTTAAGACCTGATGCACTGATCCATTATACTGTTACACATGCATTTTCTTTTTCAACTGTTTACGTTAACTTAAAAACAGAACCGACTGTGTTTGCGTGAATACTCGCCAAAACCGGCATTATGACATTGTGCGTATTTGACTGTTTAAGTGGGGAAAACTAACTCAATTTAGTCCCGGACAGAAACATAGTGTCGGCCCAAGAGTGAGAAAGCGCAGCTGGTATCGTGCATCTATTCTGCTGAAAATGAGGAACCGTTTCAGATATTTCAGTATCAATTTGTATAGAAAATTATTTAATTTTTAAATTATTTATTTATTATTTCAGATCTCTTTTAAAAAGACTACAATTAAAAGGTGTGTTTATTATATATATATATATATATATATATATATATATAATTCAACCCGCCAAAGTGGTTAGTAGGAGTGACTGCGTTACACGCCACTGCTGAAATACACCCGCATTTGGTGGGTGTTAAAGTCAAGCCCTCTTACCTTAATCTTCATTGTGCTGGGAGCCAGGGCTGTGATCTCCTTCTGCATACGGTCAGCAATACCAGGGTACATTGTGGTACCACCAGACAGAACGTTGTTGGCGTACAGGTCCTTCCTGATGTCAATGTCGCACTTCATGATGCTGTTGTACGCGGTCTCGTGAATGCCAGCAGACTCCATACCTGTGCAAGTGTTTTAAAGAGAGCATATAAATGGCTGGAGCACTAAAAGATAAGGCAACCGCTGATCATTTCAGATGTTTTCAGACGTACCAATGAATGAGGGCTGGAACAGGGTCTCGGGGCAACGGAAACGCTCGTTACCAATGGTGATGACCTGACCGTCGGGAAGCTCGTAGCTCTTCTCCAGGGAGGAAGAGGAGGCGGCGGTGGCCATCTCATTCTCAAAGTCCAGGGCAACGTAGCACAGCTTCTCCTTGATGTCCCGGACAATCTCACGCTCGGCTGTGGTGAAGGACGAATCACGAGGTCAGATTTGGTTGGTTTCTTTCACACATGCTAGAAGGTTAACTACACACACTGCCGGTCAAACTTTTTGGTTCGGTACAATTTTTTAAATGTTTTTAGAAGAAGTCTCTTCTTCTTACCAAGGCTGCATTTATTTGGTTAAAAAAACAAACAAACAAAAAAAACCATTACATTATTACAAAATATTGTATTTTAAATAAATGCTGATCTTTTGAACTTTCTGGAGAAAAAAAACCCTGATAATAATAATTAACGCATCAAATCATCATATTAGAGTGATTTCTGAAGGGTCATGTGACACTGAAGACTGCGTGATGCTGAAAAATCACAGGAATAATTAACATTTTAAAAAATATTAAAATAAAAAAAAAGTTTTCATAATATTGAATTAAAATAATGAATAAAATAATAATAAATATATATATATTTTTTAGTATTTTTAATCAAATAAATGTAGCCTTGAAGAGACTAAAAACATTCAAAATCTTACAGATCCAAAACTTGTGTGCCAGTGATGAGTGACGAGGTACACACCGGTTGTGACGAAAGAGTATCCACGCTCAGTCAGGATCTTCATCAAGTAGTCTGTCAGATCACGACCAGCCAAGTCCAAACGCATGATGGCGTGGGGAAGAGCGTAACCCTCATAGATGGGCACATTGTGGGTCACACCATCACCAGAGTCCAGCACAATTCCTAATGACACAGAGGAACAAGAGAGCTCGTTTTAAATTCATTATTAGTGGCTAATCGATACTGAACTCACGATACGATAAATCTTCAAGAGTAAACATAAAATGCTATCAAAAAAATACCACTTTTTAATGGTAACATTAGACATTTGGCATAATCAGGACCCACAAAGATTCCCCCATTGCATTATTATACGTTATTTACTATACAAATACATATTGTTGCATTTGCATTGTATTGCGATATATTGTTACACCCCTAGTGGCTAATATGTAAAATTAAAACTGAGTAATTGTTGCCCTTTGGAAATCTTACCGGTGGTACGGCCAGAAGCATAAAGGGACAGGACGGCCTGGATGGCCACGTACATGGCGGGGACGTTGAAGGTCTCAAACATGATCTGGGTCATCTTCTCACGGTTAGCCTTGGGGTTCAGAGGGGCCTCGGTGAGCAGGGTCGGGTGCTCCTCGGGGGCCACGCGGAGCTCGTTGTAGAAGGTGTGGTGCCAGATCTTCTCCATGTCGTCCCAGTTGGTGATGATGCCGTGCTCGATTGGGTACTTGAGGGTCAGGATACCTCTCTTGCTCTGAGCTTCGTCTCCAACGTAGGAGTCTTTCTGGCCCATGCCGACCATCACACCCTGGAGAGCGACACGATCAGATAACCTGGTACAATTTCACCTTGTGAAGACTAACACAAACCCAGAAAGGATCTCTGTTTGTACCTGGTGACGTGGGCGGCCGACGATGGAAGGGAAGACAGCCCGGGGGGCGTCATCACCGGCGAAACCAGCCTTGACCAGGCCAGAGCCATTGTCGCACACCAAAGCTGTGGTCTCGTCGTCGTCGCACATTCTGATGGGTTCTGAGAATAGACCAAGTCAGTGAGAAAACAAAGTTGAAGAGGACACTGCTAACTCAAAATTAAATTTGCTGAATGCATTATCCAAACCAAACCGCTGACAAATGTTCAGGTCACACCGAAAAACGAAATTAATAAATAAATATTAAAATTAGTATATTTATAATCCGAGTGGAATGTGAATTAAAAGATATGAGAGACGACATCATTTTTATTGTATTTCATCTGTAACAATATAATCAAATAAACATCAATGAATTCGGCTTTACTTTAAAAAAAAGTTGCGTTAAATTTTATAGTACAATCAAGATGTCAAATTAATCCAACTGACTTAAAAAAATGAGTTGAATCGTGCAATGTAAAAATGAATATGCTTAATTGTGGCTACAGATTACAAGCAATATTATTAATTACATTTAACAAATTAGAATTGAGTAATAATTAATCAAATTAATTTAAAAAAAGTTAACCATTTAAAATGAGTAAAACTTACAACCAAAAAAAAAAAAACATAAATTGAAGTCACCATTATGGTGATCGCTGTTTGTTTTAGGTTTGTTTTAAAATGACGGTTTTCTCTTTCAGTGATTCTGCTTGTTAACATAAGGTGTCTTCAATGTTGGCGATATAAAATAAATAGTTCTTAGTTAATATTTGACGTCTGTCTGTGAGTGAGATTTTTTGTTAAATTTCTTGGTGTAAACTTTACTCATTTTAAATGGTTAACTTTTAAGGAATAATTTGTTTCATTATTACACAATTCTAATTTGTAAAATTTAAATAATAATATTGCTTGTAATCTGTTGCCACAATTCTATTGATTGAAAAGTTGAAAATTGGTTAACGTATTGTTACCATACAAAAACATGTTGTCATAACTTATTGATAATATAATTTTTTACAGTCCATTGCGCGTTACGGATTCGCCACAAAATACCTAGATAAAAAAATACACTCGGAAAAATCAAGTGTACACTTAAGATACACAGTCAGAGCAAAGTTTTATCATATCAATTCAACAAAAAAGTTTTCCACGAGAGCAAACCCATTGTAAAAACTCACTCGCATCTTAAATGTTCCAGGTCTGATTCATGAAATAGTAAATCCGCTGCTCAATCGTTGGTGTGTGTGTGTGTTCTGGTGTCAGCGCGCGCTTACCTGTGTCTGCTCGTGCTCAGAGTCCTCAAGTCAAAAGGAAGTGCCAATGGCTCCTGGTACACAGTGATTCGCGCCACCTTATATACCCGTCCCTGCTTTTACAGCTCTTCGGACAACCATGAAGGAATGTCAATGCATTCGACTGGAATTCTTCCCGATCCTCGTCCATATTTGGGTGTCGTTGGGTCGAGCGGAGGGTCTCAACGCCTCGCCTGTGTGTGAGCCGCACAGCGACGCGCTCCGGGCGCGCGGGACGCTCCATATATGGCGCTCTAGACCCCAAACCCCAGCGCGCGGGCGCAGGCCCGTGTAAGGCCAGTCCGAGCCCAGCGCCACCAATGAAACCAGTGGACACTGAGACCAGCAGCACTGTGTGTTTGTTGTGGTGGGCTATATACCAATATAAGGTCATGGTAGTGGGTTATGATTGCTTACCATTTTCTTTTGTGGGGCAATAATTCTCATATAGGCTAATTATTTTAATTTCAGACATTATAGGTTAGGTTAAAAACAAAAACAGCAAAGCCAGGAATGATTAAGTCTTAGGTGCAATATATATAAAAGGGTGAAATCAAGTAAGGCCAGTTTTCAAAAGTCATCTTACTGTCAAAATTTATCCCAGTTTGCGTGAATTGACCATTGCGTGTGTGTGTGTGTGTGTGTGTGATTAGTAGTAGCATCTATTTCAACTTCCATCATACATCCCAAAAAAATGCATTGAAAACATTGATAACACTTTACAATAAGTTTCATTAGTTAACTATAGTTAATAATGAACTGTGCTTGTACAACATTTATTAATCTTTGTTAATTTTAACATATACTAATTGTATTTTTAACATTAACAAATACAGCAACACATGTATTGCTCATGTTAGTAAATACCTTAACTAATGAACCTTATTATAAAGTGTTAACAAAACATCTTGGAGAATCTCCTACTTGAGTTGGTTTAAATAGTCACCATATTAAAAAGATACTACCACTATATTGAAAGAGACTGTATTTTCTTGATCATCAGCTGGAATTACAATAGTAAATCTGTGAAGTCATGGTAAATGCATCACCAATGACCAATAATATCAAAATAAACACTTAGCAAAGCCTTTCAGAGAACAGGATACTAGTGAAGTGTCTGTTTATTTAACTTGGAGGCTATTATTACATTATTAGTCATTAGAAAATCTCAATATCTGATGCCACTGCACAAACAATGAGCATCATGTGTCCTAGACAGTTTATCTAGTGTGGTTCGAGACTCTTGAGGCTCCCATATAGGGTGTCGGAGAACCCCCGTAAAGTCCCGCATATTTACTGTGGACAGCGCTAACTTTACACTCCCCTCCCTATTTTTAGGAGCTCAGGACATTTGCTTCTCCATCAGTTCAGCTGCTCTCTTCACACCAGCTGCGGGAGGAGGAAGACTGAGTGGGAGCGACAGATGAGAACAAGGAGTAAAAGAACAACAAAATGATGTCAAAAAGGTCACATAAAGCCTCCCACATACACGTCTGGACACTTAAGCCAGGATTTGGCCTTAGTTCATTTAAGTAGGTTTTATAAACTTGCCTTTGAAAGAAAAAAGAAAAAACTTAAGGTGTGCATCTTGAGACAAAACAACGGCCCTGACATATTTTAAGAAATGTTCATCGCAACAAAAACAGTTCAAACATGCATTTTAGTATGTGAGTTGGCTTAAGCCTCCTCTGAAACCAGGGAGAAATGTTTTGCTCTTGTGCTTCTTTAAAGGGATAGTTCACTTTGAAATTAATTTTTGGTATTTTTTTAGCTTACCTCAAGGTCATCCGAGATGTAGGCGTCTTTGTTTCCGCAGTAGTTTCAATTTTGATATTTTTAGGTCAAACCGTTCTTGTCTGTCAGTGATATAATGGAGGTCTATGGTCACCACCTCAAAGAGCATGCACAGAGAAGTCCAAATTAAACATGCTTTAATGACTTGTAAATGTAAGTACACATTGATGGCCTAAGACATGAAACGAGCGGTTTGTGTGAGAAAAACGAACAGTATATCATTTTACTGCTTGTAATCACAGTCACGTCCAACTGTTCACTTTGTGGCTTTGGTTACAAGAGGTAAAAACGATATAAATACTGCTCATTTTCTCACACAAACCGCTCGCTTCGTGTCTTAGGCCATCAATGTGTACTTACATTTACGAGTCATTAAATCATGTTAAATCATTGAGGTGGTGACCATAGACCTCCATTATATGACTGACAGACACGAACGGTTTGACCTAAAAATATCAAAATTGAAAATACTGTGGAAACAAAGACACCTATATCTTGGATGCCCTTGAGGTAAGATAAAACATACCGAAAATGTATTTCAAAGTGAACTATCTCTTTAAAAGTCACTTTGCCTGCTCAAAATTTAGTGTAGTAGTGTAAAGACGAAACGCAGCCAGACTAAAGTACGCCAGCTCTGACCCGCCTCAGGCACTAGTTTCAAAGCATACCATTGTAACTGGTGTATAAATGCCTTCATGCCACTTCAGAAGCACTTCTGACACCTTCGCAGTGTAAAGGTCACCATTTGGTTGGCACCCATTTGTCTTTGTCCTATCTGTGCCTGCTCAAAATTCAGGCCAGGCCAGCTCTGACCCGCCTCAGAATAAAAGTACACTATTAAAATTGCTGTGTAAAAGCATTTATGCAACTTTTGTGGAACTGTGCCACCTTTACAGTTAAAATTCTACATATCGTTTGCCAAATTAACACTGCCTTTGGTCTTGCAGCTGAAGACAACCACTGAAAGTGATACAGAAATACAGTTTATTCAACTAATTTAAATGTTGGATCATGTAATCATTTATTGGTTTATGAAACGGTACAAAACAAAACTGTAATATTAACAAGGAAACACAGTAGAAACGTGATGTCATATCTGAGCTTTCAGGTAGTGCTCATAATTGGCCCGCAGGAGGAACTCAAAGTAGGGCTTTGACTTCAGACTCGCCAGCTCGTCTCCCTGCAGGAGATCCTTCACTTCAGGCAGGTACGACTGCAGAGGAACACCTGTGTGCACAAACACAACACACACTCGCTGTAAATGCATGCACTAACGTAGCATTCTTCATTCTTTGGATGTCAGATACTATATTTTACACTTCATATCTGCTCAAATCAAACCTTAAAGGGATACTCCACTTTTTTTTGGAAATAGGCTCATTTTACAACTCCCTCAGAGTTAAACAGTTGAGTTTTACCGTTTTCAAATCCATTCAGACGATTTTCAGATATTTAGAAGAATATCAGTAACCAGACAGTTTCTGGTCTCATTGACTACCATAGTAGGAAAAAAATATGCTATGTAAGTCAATGAGACCAGAAACTGTCTGGTTACTGATCTTCTTCTAAATATCAGAAAATCAGCTGAATGGATTTGAAAACCGTAAAACTCAACTGTTTAACTCTGAGGGAGTGGTAAAATGAGCCTATTTCCAAAAAAAGTGGAGTATCCCTTTAAATAAGCCCTAAACCGTCAGTAGCTGTTTCCATTACAGATTTGCGTAAAACTTGTCGATAAAACGTCGATAGAAAACTATTGTGAATTTCTTCAGTCATTCCAAACATCATGGCAATGGATGCTGGTAGGTTTATGTATACAGACATTATTTTGAATGGATATTTTTAATTATCCAAGCTTTAATGGCAAGGAAAACTCCTTATACTTCTTGTGAGTGTCACATATGAGGTGTTTGTGCGTTTCCCCCTCATATCTGCTTCAATGCATTGATAGATTTGGCTTTTTTTTAGGTTTAGAATCTAATATCCCCGATACTCTCGTCTTTTATGAGTTTAAGGAAGAACCGTCTCGTCTTCTGTCCAAACACACTGCACCTTCTTTAAAGAAAGGTCGACTGTTGCGTACGTCAGGTGACCTGTAAATGCGGGAAAAATTGTTCCCGTTGCAGTTTTGTGAAATATTCTGCCTGAAAAAACACCTCAAACGAGCGTAAACAAATCTGGGAGTTTTTGCAAAATTGACACGTTTCTATTGAATGCATTTTCAATTTGCGCAATTTGAAGGGTAATAGAAAAATGGCTACTCGTGTAAAAGCGTCGTCACTATACCTTCTTGAATGAGTTTCTGTAGGATCTTGATGAAAGTGCTGTCTCTGGCTGCTTCTAGAGGATCGTCATTATCATCAGAAGAGGACCAACTGCAATCAATAAAGTAATCAGTTCTCACTGCAAGCCTTAGTGCTCCGATCGGATTTTCTGATTGGCTGTGTTCATATAGGCCACATTTACACATAGTATATTAGTTTTATGATGCTCACCTCTCCTTCCAGTCTTTCATTAAGGCTTTACTGAAGATCTCTCGTTTCAGGGCGTCAATATCGACCGCATCCTTCTACAGGCGATGAAAGCGTGTGAGAAACATGCGTGCTTCTGAAAGCAACTTCTATTTAACCCTCAGGCGCTCTTTGGACATTTCTGACCGAAAAATGTTCTGTTTTGAATTTCTAAAAATCACAGCTTCATCGGAATGTTATGAAACTTTGTGATATTTATGGCATTATGTATGTGAACACACAAAAAAATTGAGGTCATGATCTGAGCATGCTAAGTGGTCTTAAAAAAAATAGTCACACTTGTGGTCTTTGGTCAAAAATGACCCCCATAGGAAATTAATGGGAAATTGACAAGAACATAAAAATTCACCATTTTTTTTTATTAAAAAAAAAAAAAAAATGTAATAAAAAAATCGTTTTTGAGATTGTTTCAACTATATATTCAAATCCACCAAAAAAAAAATGTGTTCATAAACATCTGGGGAATTCACATGCTTCTCCATAGAGAGCTGTACATGTCATCTAATCGTTACACCATGATTCTACGCTTTTTCTCTTTACTATAAAAATATTTTTTTCTGAAGGCCTAGACTCTATATTAAACTAAAATACTGCATTAATAATTTTTTGAAAAAAATAATTTATATATAGAAAAATATATATATATTTTTCCATGGCAAAAATAAATAAATAAATTCAATCAAATTGTCTCAAAATACTAAATTACAAAGAATAAATATTATAGAACAAAAATAAATTGCATTGGTTTTTACTGGGATGGAAGAGATTTAATTTTTAGGTGTCCGGTCACTTTTGACCGGGAAGATAACAAGTGTGACTCCGAAACGAAGAGCACCTGAGGGTTAAATGCGGTTATCTGTTATGCATTTACAGATACCTCTTCCAAGTACTCCAGCAGATCCAGCGCTTTCTTAAAGTCGTACTCGTTGGCGCCGCGGTTCTCGTCGCAGATGTACAGCTGGAGGAAAAGAGGAACGAGGATGAGGAACCCCACCTGTGCGTGAGTGGCGAGGTATTTTAGTGTTTTACTCACAGTGATGAGGTTATGAGGGCTCAGGAGAGGCATGCTGTCTGGGTTCAGCTGCTTCTCCACCAGCAGCTGTTTAGGAAGAGTCTCCTGATGGAGCAGAAACCGCTCCTGCTCCACTATATCTACACCAACACACAATCATTTCAGAAAATTACTTTGCCGATGAAATAACGGGGGCTCAGGAGATTATTTTGAGCAGGTCAGATTTTCGTAACCCAGATGAATTTGATAACCATTAGGCCAGACATTATAAGCAACACGAGGAGGAGAAAATACAAAGAGCATCATTTAAAGGAGTCAGTCGAATGGTTCTTTCATGGTTCTTTCTTCAGTCGAAAAGAAATTAAGGTTGCACGTTCGTCACTCTCCTGTTGAAACTCGTTTATCAAAATGAACGAATCTTTTTTCGTGTCATTTGGTTCATTCAACGAACAAAATGAACGAGTTGACTCAGAAAAAGATTTGTTCATTTTGATGAACAAGTTCAAACAGGAGAGTCACGAACGTGCGTCACAGAACAGAGCAAGGCGAGCATTTGAGCTTATAAAACTTAAACTTTGTTATTTATTTATTAAATGAGCGATCGTTTCGCTTGATAAGACCCTTATTCATCGTCTGGAATCGTTTAAAGCCCTTTGAACAGTTTGCACTGAAACTCTCATTTGGACCTTGAACCGTTTGGTTCCCATTGAAGTCCATTATATGGAGAAAAATGCTGGAATGTTTACATCAAAAACCTTAATTTCTTTTCGACTGAAGAAAGAATGACATGGACATCTTGGATGATCAGCAGCAAAAGTTTTTTTTTTTTTTTAAAGTGAACTACTCATTTAACCGTTAGCTCCTCGTTTTGTGGATGCACTAACAATAACAACGCATATCAAGAAGAGAAGATATATATGCAACTATCGCAGCTTTAAAAGTCATTATGAAATCAAAATGATTTTATTGTAATAATGGAATATTGCCATGGTTACTATAAATGATTTATTTATGCACATTATTATTTGTGCCTTATAATCTTTCATCAAAATAACGTCCCCTTCTTCTCACAGCATCATCTCATCATGATGATGTGTTCACTGGTAACCTGTCACTCACATGAGATCCACCAATAGCAAACCACAACCAACCAATCAATTCCCCACAGACAAAAATCAAGCCCCGCCCTACATTTGTTCTTGTTCGAGAAGCAGTTTCACTCAGATATACGTCACAATAGAGAAGAAAAGACTTTCAAATTCTGTTTCATGCAGTTTCCCGAACTCACTGACCGGTGAGCTGTCTTTGGTGAACGGCTTCAGGCATGTCTGACGCGAGAGCCGTGAGTTTGCTGAGGGCCAGCAGGGTCTTCTTCTTGCTGAAGTATCGCGTCTCTGCGTTGGCCTGACTGTACAGGGTACGATGGGCCTGTCATGAAGAGAAGGCATTTTTAACACTTTAAGAGTCAGTAAGCACACAGAGGCACACATTAAAGTGAACCCTCTGAAGAAATTGTAATATAACAGTCAAACCAAAATTTATTCAGACACAAAATTCAGACAATTCTTCAGTTATTCAGACAAAATTAATCACAGTTTATTCGCTATAGTTTAGAAAATGGTTATAAAATATGCCACGAACTCATATTTCACTGGTTCTGTCCGTCCTTCTGTTAAGCCTCGTGTATACTCGACGCGTCCGCAAGAGCGCGAAGGTGCGTGCGGCAAAAATTACGTCATTGCGGTGTGGGCGTGTTGGTTGCGCAAGACCCCCATTTCGCCTGGCGGTGTGTGCGGCACTTTTTATAATATCGCGTGCGGCGCCGCATATGCAAATGAACGACTTTGAGCCAAATCCCAACTGCATGTTTATGTTTATGATCCTTCTATGCACAGAGCAGAGTCGGCGCCAGAGCAGATCTACTGGAGGGGCATTGGGTCATCAGCGGGGGGGCACTGCCGTTTAAGCAAAAAAAAAAAAAAAAAAAAAAAAAAAAAAAACGAAACACCTTTTATTATTATAATTATTATTTAAAATTTTTATTTGCGAATTTCCCCACCACTTTTTGCCAGGGTCGATGTTGTCCCAGCACTTTTATACATCTCGCGGCACGGATGTACCAATACAAATAAATATCCGGTTTACAGAGCATTCATTTGTTAAATAAGAGGCGATATAGCACGCTGAAATGTGTTGTTTTTTAAATCAAGTGATCAAAGTGCTCGTTGACTCGATCTGTGGTGCTGATAAAGTGTTCTCTTGTGTCTCGCGCTGCCACAATAAACATCTTCACACGGACGCGCGCTTGATCTGTTGCGGCGAAATCTCTATTCGTACAAGTAAAATGCACTCAAACATGTCCCTGCTTGACAACCACTGATAAACATAATCGGTTATAATGATGGGGAAAAAAAATATCTAAACGAGTGTGGACTCGAAACCACAATCTCATGCATGCCAGTCTAAATTTCTACCACTGGACCAACAACACTTGCAATAAAAAATAGAATTGGATGGATGTATTTCTTCACGTGAAAATTCTTGGCACCAACACATTACATCCAATTAGACAACAAATTAAACACAATGTGCTATTCAAATAGATTGCTGGACATTTGGTATTGTATAGCCTACATCTGATTTATGATTTAGCATTGTATTAGAAACTGTGGTAGGAGGGGCATCAATGAGCGCTAGGGGGGGCACGGCCCTCGAATGCCCCACCATAGCGCCGACCCTGGCACAGAGACATTTGCATGGATGGGTGACCATAAAAGCCTCTCATTTTGTGAACAAGAACACATTTGCATTGGGTCATATAATGCCATTTTTGTACTAAGTTAATATGAATGTTTAGGGTCTAAATGAAAACTTTGTAATATACTTTTATTAAAAATTCTCATTACTATTTTAAGAAAACACCATTTTACCTGGTCAAAATCAGCTCTTGTTTTCAGCACTCTGTTTCAGTGCATATGCCTTTAAATAATAAACCCCACCCCTCTGTACTGCGGGCGTGAACACACGTGGATATATATATCCACAAGTTTCCGAGGGGCGCTCATGTAAAAAATAAAGTGGGTGAAACTTCCGGTGAGGCGGCGGAAGTAGCATTCCAATGGTATTTTGTGTGTTAGTTAGCGAAGAGGCTAGCTGTTTTTCGGAGAATTATTTTACTATTTAAAGACGCAAATCTTTATGAGAGATGTCGTTACGGAGCTCAGGGACAACATGTGCTGTTTGCGGTTGTATGTATAACCGGACTAAACTAATTCAGTGGCTTAAACGTGATTGTTTTGAACATAAGCTGAAAACGAAATCACAGTGATCCTACCAACGACTGAAGTTTCCATCAACCTCCCAAAAGACAACGAATCATCCTGTGTACATTTGTTTAAAATCTTAATATTCTATAAACTCTATCAGCATGTGTTTGGCTGTTCGCTACTGATGTTACACCTAAACTCAGGATCAAAGCCCGTGTTGACAGAATACCAAATGTGCCAGTAATGTATTCAAGCAGCACATTCATTTATAATTTTGAATAAACTCCAAAGCACAATGACTAATTGTGTATTTTTTATTTTAATTGTTTGTCAGCTCGCACAACTGTCTGTCAACATGCCTTGATGAGTATTGATTATTAATAATGTTATTATAATACTTCCAATCAACTACTGCGGAGGGTAAAGGTACAGTTATTTCACCCTTTTTAATTTCGTTGAGGTTATGTTCCCACATCGTTAGCTAGTTTGGATCGCTATAACTTGAATGACTGTCAACTGTTGAATGAACGAGTGTCAAGCATGCCAAGTAGCGCTTTGTTTACTTCAAACCGGAAGTCGCGCCCACTTTTGACGCAAGGCCTCATGGGGCGTAGGAAACTTGTGGATATATATGAAGAGTTCAGATGCAAAAGCCTCTAAGTGCCATTTGAAATTTTCTTCTTTAATGATCATTTTTTATCAAGCTTGTATATTTAAGTTCAGTGATTTCACTTAAATGGCAATGATGATTACCTATTAATTGTCATTTAAGTGAAATTACTGAACTTAAATATATAAGTTTGATAAAAATGGTCATTTTAGAAGAAAATTTCAAATGGCATTTAGAGGCTTTTGCATCTGAACTCTTCATATATATACACACACACACACACACACACATATAAATATATATAAAATATAAATATATATAAATATAAATAAATAAATATAAATAAAGATAAAGAGGTGCTCTTACTCTCTGATAGTCTTGCACATGTATGTCATGCAGCCAGCTGAGGTGATCGTGAGCCTGCAGGAAACTGGCCAGCTGTTGGTGTGTTGCGATTGGCTGAGACAGCAGCTTCCCTCTCTTGCCTTTCTCCATGTACCAGCGGAACAGGAAGTCGGCGAAGTTCTACAGGGAACAGAGAGGACTGTGGGTAAATGCATTTGGCAAAGGTACTGTAACCCATCTGGGATTTTAGTTTTGCAAAAAAATGCAAGTGTCCGTGTGCGATCAATGCTCTTTAATGTAATTATCCAACGCAAGCACAGTTCTGCTAATATTGAAATATTGTGCACTAGTCACAAGCTACTTCAACTACACTATATAAACACATCTTCTGATAATACACTAATGAAGCAGTCTCTTCTGTTAAGGCTGCATTAATTAATCAAAAACACAGTAAAACCCCTAATATAGTGAAATATTACTACAATTTATAACTTTGTTGAATATATAGCTTAATCAAAGCATCATTTCTCCATGATCCATCAGAAATCACTCTGATATGATGATTTGATATTCAAGAACCATTTCTGATTATTAACAGTGAACAGAGGAAACCATGATACATTTTTTCCAGGATTCTTTGACGAATAGAAAGTTCAAAAGAATTGGAATAGAAGTCTTTTATAACATCATAAATGCATAAACTGTAAAACATATGGACAAAGCGTCTGTGACGTCACCCATAGACTCTCTGAAGAACGGGTTTGAGGCTGTTTATGGGGGGTGCCATACTGGAAAATCTTGGAAAATACAAAAATTTCAGGATACAGAGGTGGTATGATGTGTTGTGTCAGATCACGGCAGAGATGTCAAATTCACTCGGCGCAGCCCGTTATCAGCTGTCAATCAAAGTTAACCGCCCTTATTTGCCATACGTTTTATATCTAAATATGATCTAAACTAACGAGTTAGAAAAAAATTCACCCCCCTCACAGTTGTCAGGCACGCGGAACATATTGAAGATTACAATAAAAGTCCACGGGATCAAACTGTAAACATATGAATTTATGCTGTGAAAACGGACATTATAACATGACGCCTATGGATATTTGCTTCATTTTGGGACCGGCCTCTAGTGGATTTGAGATGTATTGCAGTTTATCGCACTTCCGGGTAGGCTTCATCTTTCAGATTAGAATGTTGCCGCTTGCATAAATGTCCTCACTGCCACTTTTGATTAACGTAATGCCTGAATAAAAGTTTTGACTGTACTGAAGATCCCAAACTCCTGAACAGTGATGCGTGTTTTGGCGTTTGTTACCTGATCAGCGAATTTGACCATGTACTGCTGCAGCCGACTCTGGTTATCCGTCCGCTCGCACAACTGCACCAATATGTCAAAGTCACAGTATTTCTCCGCCAGCGCTGCGACCCACTGATGCTGACCCAACTCCACTGAGAGAATCACACACACACACACACGTGTATTAATCATGCAATCTGGCCATTTACACAGGGAAAGATCGATCGACAGGTGAACCCAGATCACTCACAGAGAGGTGCGAGCAGCTCCGAGCGCTTCTGCGTGTACTCGTTCTCCAGCGCGTCGTAGCGTTCCTGTTGTCCCGAGCGGCGGAGAGACGTCAGCTGAGCCACGTACCCGCTCAGCAGAGAGTCCAACAGCGCCACCAGCTGCTCGCTCAGGACGGCGCGCAGCTCTGCGTCAGCGTGAGGGTACGCCGCGTGCAGGATCAGCTCGTGCTGCCGCGTGATGACGCTCCGAACCCCACCGACTCCTCCTGAGGCTGAGATTTTACAAGTACAATCATTTGTTACATCTATATATAGCGCTTTACCAGGAACTCAAAGTGCTTTACATATGGAAGTGGGGCGCCACACACCCGCCACACACCAGCTTACTGTGTGTGATGAAGCCAATCAGATTAGGAGGCCATGATGGACAAATTTGGCCAGGATGCCGGGGTTACACCCCTACTCTTTTTCCGAAGGACATCCAGGGATTTTTAATGACCACAGAGATGAAGATGGGCAAGCTATGACATCCATGTTGACGGAGAGCTGCTTTAGTATTTGTAACATAAAAAGCACAGGAAGTCCTTTCAGTGTTGCGTGCGTGTGTGTGTGTGTGTGTTAGGGCTGTCACTTTACGTTCGAAAATCGATTGCACAAACAATGTGTTTTAGGTGGACAGACCAATACACAGACATGTAGGATGTTGGAAAATAACATAATAATAGGAAAATAATAGTCTTTTCTGTTCACCAAATGCTTTTTAATATTCGCTATTAGTTTAATGCAAGTGAAGAAGCGCGCCGTTATTTGTTGCGTAGTGACGTGTGTGTTCAAGTAAGCCAGAAATAGTTCCCCACTTTGAAAAACGAGTCGTTTGCTGAGTCTGGTGTCAATAAAAGCTTTTATTGGACTAACAAGGACGTTTTCAGTTCTGAAACTTACAGGATATTCTTATAATATGATGATGTCAAACGCTCAAGGAAAATTTGATTTCTCACTTCATCACCCCTTTAATGCAAGTGAAGAAGCGCGCCGTTATTTGTTGCGTAGTGACGTGTGTGATCAAGTAAGCCAGAAATATGCAGATTGTGCGCTATACGCTGTATTTAATATATCATGAGGACTCACGAGTTGCGTATTTGTGCTAAATCCACGCTTACACGAACTTACAATATAGATTGGCTCGCCTGATTGGCTCGTGATCTGACAGCGTTTCCCGCCCAAAGTTCATTTTTACCCGCATTTGTCGGGTCGAGGGTGTTAATCTCAATCCCTGAATCTTGCGCTCCAGTTTGTCATTGTGCACAAAACTTCAGGCCAATAAATCATCAGAAATATTGCTGACTTGTGCGCGTCTCGAGCGCCTCTTTACGCTCGTCCTAATGCCTGTTAGGTGTCCGTGGATTTGCCTGTATTTAGTGTTGAAAATGGAAACGTCTTTAGACATGGAAAATCGATTTTACAATCGATTCAATGAAACTTCCGTCTCAAAAATCAAACAGGATTTTTTCACAAAAGTGACAGCCCTAGTGTGTGTGTACCTGTCCATGGGATGTACTCGGGCTCAGGGCTGCAGTTCTCTGGTCCTCTGTACAGAGATGCTTTGGATTCTCGGTACTGTGCCGCTGCTTGAAGCATATCCTACCACACAAAACACCATGATTACTCATTTGAACAAACTCAGGGACCAGGAAGATGATGTGCAAAATATTCACAGACTGCACTACAATGCGAAACCGGCGGTTTCAAAAAGCTTCATATGGCCACACTTTGCGTTTTCAAAGGAAAAGGTATTAATGTGGACATGGCCTCAGATGTTCTCCCTTTAGGGAATATAAGACGAGTACTTCGATATGTTGGACCTGCAACACTGATTTAACCGCATGATTTCATGAAGAGGTGAAAAACATCTGGGCACCTTGACGATGTCATTGACGTTGAGAACGACCTCGGCCCACCTGGCGGCATCCGGATGCTCTTTCAAAGCTTTTTCCTCCTCATCCAACAGACACTCAAAGATGGAGGAGATCTGAGACACCTGGAGGGACACACATGAGATAAACACGTGCTCTTCATTGGAGTTTCGGTGAACGGGGGGCTGAAGTCTCGCACCTCTCTGAAGAACACGTCTGCGGGCGTGAGGTTGGCTGGTATTTCGGTGTTGTTCTTCTTCAGGGCTGATAGGATGGCTGTGTTCAACAGCTCGGGATGCTTGGCATGATGGTTCTTCAGCACGATGGCGGCCGACAGCTTCTCCGCATGTTCGCATAGCAAGAGTCGCGTGGCCATCGGGGACGAGCGCACTGTTGTGGAAGTGAGGCGGTCTAGAAGACCTGTCTGTAGAGCAGACGGAGAGAAAAAACACTTGTTGAGAGCTGTGTGAGGGATGAAACGTGTCTCACAGATTGTGTGTGTGTGTGTTGAGGAACCTGAAGCAGGAAGTCCATGAGGCAGCGGTGAGCTTTCATCTTATCCTCCAACTGATGCAGCAGGATCAGCGACGTCAGTGTTAATCCAGCGCCCTCTACAGGACAAAACACACAATCCTTTACACACCGACCAGGGTCCAAAATTAGGAAACGTAATCCTTGGATGTACCTTCTTAAATTTAACTTAAAGTCAATGTTCACAACACATGTGAACAATACCCTCCACAAAGAGAGACAAAAGAAAAATACATGTTTTCCTGATTTTGTTACGGGTGTATTTCAACCAGAAATGAACTCATGAATTTATAGACAAAAAAAAAAAAAAAAAAAAAAAAAAGCTAAATAGTTAATAAATAATTAATTTCACTCTATAAATTTATATATATATATATATACACACACACACACACAGTATATATAATTTACTTTTAGTATTATTATAATAATACTACTCATAAAAAAAAAATATATATATATATCTTTGAAAATTATTTGTACTTATATTATTATTATTTGTAAATTATTTGTACTTATATTTTTAGGGAATATATATATATATATATATATATATATATATTAGGGCTGTCAAATGATTAATTGCGATTAATCGCATCCAATATACAAGTTTGTGTTTACGTAATATATGTGATATAATTGTTTATAATTATTTTATATATATATATATATATATATATATATATATATATATATATAAACACACACATGCATGTATATTTAAGAAAAAAATATTATTTATACATAAAATATTTATATATAAAGTAAATTATATATAAATCTATATACAGTATATACATGAAAATATTTGTGTGTATTTATATATATATATATATACATAAAATTATACACAGTTCACCCACATATATTATGTAAACACAAAGTTTTGTTTAATTAATGCAATTAATAATGCATTCAAATATTTAATATATTTAATATATATAAAATAATGTAAATTATACTTTCATGGTAAGCAATAATTATTTATGGCCAGAAATTTGTATTTCGGTAATTCGCTCGCATTAATTTTCAGACGGTTGCGGTGAACTAATTTATCGGGCCGAACTGAAAGTGTGTCCTCATCCATCTCTCACCGTCAGGAACGGACTCGGCCCAGCGGGGGTCACATGCAGGGTAGTCGTCCACCAGATCCAGATCAATCTGGGTCACAATGGCATCTAGCTCTGCATCTCCCTCTCCATCGCTGGGGAAGAGCTGGTCCACCATGCTCTGAGCACCAATCAGATCGTGACTGCGGATCAAACACAGCACATGATCTGTGAGCTTCAGCCGCTGGACAGAAGCGTCTGTGACACGAAGGAAACTCACCGGCAGAACTGAAGGAAAGCTTGTTTCAGCAGTTTAGTTTTGTCCTCCTGTGCCACCATGTCTATTTTGGGTGGCGTCTCTAACGGAGTGCCCTGAAAGGATGACAAATATACATATATTTAATTTAATGTACAAAACATTTTGAATACACACACACACCAGAGCTGCGCGATTCTGGTTAAATTGAGAAACATGAACAGACAACTAAACAAAAAAGCATGTAATTTCCAAATGTCAAATGCTGCTGTCTATTTAAAATTTTTAATTAATCTGAATTCTTTTTAAAAATGGGTTGAGTGAATGATTCAACGACTCACTCATATGATATATACTTCACTTGTTTCATTACTGGATGAATCCGCATTTTTGGAAAAAAAATCTCTTGAATGAATGATTCAATGACAAATACATTTTCTAACAGTCACTTATCGCCACCTACTGGTGTAAAAATGCAATTAATACAATTGAAGCATCGAGTTACTTTCAAAAGGTGATTTACTCTATTGTAATCACTAGCATAGACATCAGTGTTTATACCTGAACTATAAACATATATCCCAGTACTTCTAGGATACTACTGTATTTAGGAATGAGAATTGAATTGCGTGTTTAAATTGAGTTTGTGATCGTTCAACGATGAATCGCGCAGCTCTGACGCACATACATGTGTATATGTAATCATGCCCGCTTTAAGTAAATTGACTCCAGACCTCAGGTCCAGGTCCAGCCACTGAAGTGCAGAGCGAATCCTCCATGGTCTCAGGCAAGATGGAAGCGCTTTCTCTTGCTAAAATGGCAACCAGCCCATTGTTCTGGGAGAAAAACACCGGGAGACCGGCACACACCCCACCGCCACGGATACGATCACCTGGAGAACAGACCGAGATCAACTACAGGAGGAAGACTAGCTTTCCTTTTCATTGTTTTGGCAGTCCGACGGATGTACCTGGAGAGTTGAAGGAGATCCTCTCCTCTGCAAGACCTCCGCGTCCCGCTCCAGTGCTGCAAGCAAACACCAGCTCCTCGTTGTAGAGGTACGCCGCGGGACTCGACGGCTCGGGCAACACCAGACGCGTCTTCTGCAGCTCGTCCTCACTCTGACGGACAAAACCAGTACAGAATTCGTTCAGTTTTATGTCGTTCTCATGACTTTAAAAGGTTTAATATGTAGGATTTTTCACCACCAGGGGTCGCTAACTTCTAACAATAAAGGCGTATATCGATGACGCAAAGCATTTAGCATGTGCAACACTCGTGTCTCCGTCAAGTCAAAGTAAGTCGCGGACGTGGAGCTCTCGGCATCTCGAAAGATCTTTGTTTTAAGTCCTCTTTTTGTCTTAAAATCTGCTTTCCATGGTCCATAATGTTTGAACAAAACAACAACAGTGTGAGCGTCCACGTCTGTCGCCATGGTTACTATGGCAGTACGAGCGGGAACCAAGGGAAACGCGGATATGACGTCATTGACTGGCGACTAGGGATGGGCAACGATTAATCGCGATTAATCACAACCAAAATAAAAGTTTGAGTTTACATAATATATGTTTGTGTAGTGTGTATAATTAAATTGTATATATAAATACCCACACATGCATATATATTTAAGAAATATGTGCATGTATATATTTTATATATATTTATTCACAATTAATATTATATATAAATATAAATATTTTATATATTAATAACACATTTTTCTTAAATATATACATGTATATATTTAAGAAATATGTGCATGTATATATTTTATATATATTTATTCACAATTAATTTTATATATACATATAAATATTTGATATATTAATAACACATTTTTCTTAAATATATATGCATGTGTGGGTATTTATATATACAAATTAATTATACACACTACACACACATATATTATGTAAACACAAACTTTTATTTTGGATGCGATTAATCGTGATTAATCGTTGCCTATCCCTACTGGCGACTCCTCAAACGTCCCGTTTCCTTGGTTAAAATTGCAATTTTCTCGTGATTTACAAATAGTTGGAAACATTGGGGATATTGTAAGTAATCAACTAAACAAAATATAAAACATTGGCCTAGTATTTTTTTTGTGAGGATATTTTACTAAAACAGATCCTACATATTGTACCTTTAAAGGATTAGTTCACTTCAGAACGCAAATTTCCTAATAATTTAATCTCCCTCATGTCATCCACGTTGTTCTTGTCTTTCTTTCTGCAGTTGAAAAGAAATGAAGGTTTTTGAGGAAAACATTCCAGGATTTTTTCCGTATAGTGTCTTCAATGGGGTCCAACGGGTTGAAATTGCAGTTTCAGTGCAGCTTCAATGTCTCGACACGATCCCAGTCGAGGAATAAGGGTCTAATCTAGTCAAACCATTGCTTATTTAAATAAATATATATTTAAAAATAATATAAATATATACTTTTTAACCACAAATGCTCGTCTTGCACTAGCTATGATGCGCCACACGTTACATAATCACGTTGAAACGTCACGTACAGACCTAGTGTTTACAAAGCGAATGTGCAAAGACTACGTCAAATGCCATTCACCAAATAAATAAATAAAAGGAAAAACAATGATTTCAGACGATTTTGAAGTTGGAGGAGGAAATGAGATTGAGGTTTTCGCCCTACCCTATATTTCTGAACCGGAACAAGCGTCACCTTTCAACGTGATTACGTAATGCGTGCCGCACCGCAGAGCTAGTGCAGGACGAACATTTGTGGTTAAAACGTATATAATTTTTATTTTATTTTTTTTTAGAAAATGAGCGATGGCTTGGCTAGATTAGACTCGTGTAGAGCCTTTGAAGCTGCAATTTGGACCTTTAACCCATTGGTCCCCATTGAAGTCACTATATGGATATTTCTTTTCGACTGCAGGAAGGAAGATGACGTGGGGGTGAGTAAATAAATGATCAGGGAATTTTAATTCTGAAGTGAACTACTCCTTAAATTCAAGAAGCTCTCAGCCAACACACTCAGATGATTGGTTGGATGGTGTACCTGGAAGGGTGGGTTATATCTGGTGACCTCCACAGTGAGCAGGTCTGGGGAGGGCGCTACGCTCTCTGCAAGAGTGACCAGGCAGAAATACGCCACGCAAGGAGTGTCGCCCGGATGCCACGCTGCCGCCAACACCACCGGCCCCGCGCTGAGAAACAGAGCATCAGCGGTTCATGGACTGTATGTGTGCATTAGTTTCATTTGAACATAATATTCAGCTCTCACTTGCTGTACTGCATGTCCAGATAAGACACATTCACTCCCTTCTTGATCTCTGAATAGTTGCTTTCTGAGTCCTATAAGACAAGAACGTAATATTATTATACCTTTATATATATATATAGGATCATGTGACACTGAAGACTGGAGTAATGATGCTTTGATCACAGGAATGCATTACATTTTACAATATATTCACATAGAAAACTGTAATAATATGGTACAAAGTACAGCATCATCAGTCATCATTTCTATATAATTGTAAAAGCTTCCAATGAATGCTTCTGACCCAGATGGCGTCAGTGATGCAGTCTGAGATGATCTGATTGGTGCTCCAGCTCAACACCTGCGTCTCGCTGTTCTCATCCACCTCCCATTTACTGAGACCACACGAGCTGAGGGAGTACAGGCTGCCGGTTTCCTTCGCCCACAACACACTGAACACCTGAGCAGAGAAACACCCCGTCAGCGCTTGAGCAAACTGATCTGTTATCAGGTGACCGTCTTAGGCCGTGTGTCCACCAAAAAGCACTTTTTCACATGCCTGGCGTTTGTTTTCAATTGTTTTCAATGGGGGCGCCACATTTTTTGGCATTTTTTTAGGCGCTATGGAAGCTTGTTTCCGCCACTGAATAAAAAAATTATAATTGAGACTTTTTCTCACAATTGCGAGATGCAAAGTCAGAATTGTGAGAAATAAAGTCACAATTTTTGACCTAAAAATTTTGACTTTGTAACACATAATTGCAACTTTACATCACACAATTCTGACTTTATATCATGCAATTGCGACTTTATCTATCGCAATTGCGACTATATATAACGCAATTCTGACTTTATATCACGCAATTCTGACTTTATATCACGCAATTCTGACTTTATATCACGCAATTCTGACTTTATATCTCGCAATTCTGACTTTATATCTCGCAATTCTGACTTTATATCTCGCAATTCTGACTTTATATCTCGCAATTCTGACTTTATATCACGCAATTCTGACTTTATATCTCGCAATTCTGACTTTATATCTCGCAATTGCGCCTTTATCTATCGCAATTTTTGACTATATATAACGCAATTCTGACTTTATAACACGCAATTGCGACTTTCTCTCGCAATTCTGACTTTATATCACACAATTCTGAGAAATAAAGTCAGAATTATGATATTGTAAACTCGCAATAATTGTAAGGAAAAAAAGTCAAAATTGTGAGATAAAAAGTTGCAATTACCTTTTTTATTTTTCATTCTGTGGCGGAAACAAGCTTTCATAAGGCGCTGAGCAGTTTTTTCACGCTGAAGCGCTCGTCGGTTTTTACCGGTCGCCGAGAGTTGAAGCTTGTTCAATTTTGGGTAAAACTAAGCACTCATAACCGTCACTTTTTACCCAGCCGTCCAATCACAGTGGAGGAGGGGCGGGGCTAATACCACACTGACCAACTGACACAACATTCTTTCTGTACAATGCCAACAACCAGCAGAGCTAACCGAACAAAATGGAAGAAAACCATTTTTTTAGTATGAAAAATTATCAGCGAAATCAGTTACAAGTAAACTGTGCTGCGGATATTCCGTATCATAGCAACGGAAAAACCGCTCTCATGCGCCTAGAGCTAGGCGTTTTCAACGCTTTGGTGGACACACAGCCTAAGTTATGTATTTGAGAAATGTACATATACAAAAATCACAGTTAGAAATGTATTGAAATGTTAAAATGTATTTAAACAAGGTAGTAATCAAATCAAATGAAAAGCAGGATCTGGATCCTCTGTACTGACGCTGAGGTCGGCTGGCTGGCCGCGGATGCCGAACAGGCTGGAGACTCTGCGGCCGATCCCCGACAGCATCCCCTGCCCCTGCTGGACCGGCCTGTGGTGCAGTTTACCGGACGAATCCGCGGCGAGTCGGAGCAGGTGCCCGCGGTACGACGACACGATGAAACTACCGCCCTGAAAGAGCAAGAGAAACAAGAGCATGGAAGAAGAGAAAAGAAAAGTCCTATACTAAAAGTACAAGCACGATCCTCAAACAAGAACATACATGTATATACAGGTGAAACTCGAAAAATTATGAAATATTATTATATTGAAATATCATGCAAACGATCATTTATTTAAGTAATTCAACTTAAAAGGTGAAACTAATTTATTATACAGACTCATAACATGCAGAGTGAGATATTTCAAGCCTTTATTTGTTAGAATTTTGATGATTATGGCTTACAGCTTATTAAAACCCCAAATTGTGAAAAGGTTTTCATAAGCTATAAGCCATAATCACAGGAATCAATTACATGTAAATGTATTTATGAACAATATGATCCTCTTATAGGACTCTTACACTGCCTGATAGCCCACCTTTACAGCCGCCACGTAGTTGCACAAATGTCCACCCAGGTCCAGAGAGATCTCAGTGTAGGACCCCTCGTGAGCCAGACTGGGCCAGAACCGGGCCGAGCCGTCCGGAGACACGGCCAAAGCACTGATGGACTGTGAAAAACACATTTGATTTTGCATAGAGTTGCATCACAGGGTTTTTATTCAGTAATATAATGAAGAACAAACTATTATGCGCCTCGTAATTTGTAATCAAAATAATTCCCCTCCCTCTTGCAGCATCTCTTCTCTGATGATGCGTTCACTGGCAACCTGTCACGCACATGAGATCCACCAATAGCAGAGCACAACCATCCAATCAATTCTCTCTCACCTGTATGGTTGCATGATCGAGTGGACCAGAGGAGTTGATGGAGATGAGATCAGCGCTGTACGCAAACTCGCTGGGCGGCAGCTGGAGGTCTTTACACACTGACAGCTGCAATCACAGCAAACGCATGAAGTTCACGCAAACTGTCAAATTGGGCACCAAACAATAGCGTCTCGTTCTGACCTTTGCCACAGACGTCTGAGACACTTTCCAGACGACCAGACGCTCTCCACAAACCATCCACGCCCAACCGGACGCCTCCACCTTCACAGAGATCTGATCGTCCACTGCAACAGACACAATATCACGCATCGTAAAGCATTCGCACAAACACCAACACTGGATCTGATCTGCCTTGGTTGGTCACCCAAGCAAACAGATTGCCAGGTTTTTTGAGACACGGGTCTAGGTAAAGTTAAAGACACCAATCTTTACCATCCGCCATGGTCAACGCCTCCATGACTTTAACAGGTAGAGATGATCCGAAAGTCTGAACATCAAAATTGCACGAATCAACAACGGCATGACTCTGAACCCGCGTGGGAGTGGATCTGGAGAAAGAAGAGAGATGCTCTCACAAATCGGCTCGAAAACAAAAGTAAACCTTTTTTTGTACATTATGGAAACTGCTGGTCATATTCAGTATTTACTGGAGAAGAAAACTTTCATGACTGAATATTGAATATTTATGTACTTTTACAATGTTTCACGATCATATAAGTGCCATAAATCTAGACTCATTTGCTAGTAGCTGGTCACTGTGTAGTTTCTAAAAAACAGACTGAAACATGAATATGTTTTATATAATGAATATAAGCATATTATAATATACACTAGATACTAATTGATTCCCATATTTATGTACTAACAGTTACAGTGTTTACATGATAATCCAACATAGTATTATGTCACACGATTATAAAACTTATACCTTTTTGTGGGAGAATATGATTTTTGAATAGGTACATGTTCAGATTAGCATGTACACAACGCCATCAGTCAGTGTGTTTACTGTGCTTTACCTGGCCGTGACAGCGGAGCGGCGTGGAGAGAACAGATGCCCGGGCTGGACGGAGCTCACACTCCTCCGACCGCCGGTGCGAGGCGCCTGTCTGCGGCCTGAGCTCGGTGTGCCGCGGGGAGTGAACATACTGGACCCGCGATCTGTTTACCAGAGACAGAAACTCATCCGAAGGCAACGAGACGCGATAAACTTTGGAAAACGCTTTTACCGCGCGCTCACTAGAGTCAAGCGCACACAATACGCGTCATTCAAACGCGCATGCGCTTATGCTACTGCTACCGTACCGACTGCTACTGAGAGAGCGTGTGTGTGTGTGTGTGTGTGTGTGTGTGGTTGAGAGACATTAAACTGACCCTGGTCAGCGTTTCAGGACAAGCGCTTGAAAATCCCATGTGAGGTCGTGTAGTTTCACATCACTCTAAGCTTTGTATTGAAATTAAAATAAGCAAAAATTAAACTGGAGCATATTATAATACCTCAACTGTGTCTGCACCAAAATGAGTCATTATGAGCTTAGTGTTGTTAAATATAATTTCCGTGTCGTTGTGCTCTAGTTGGAGATGAATATTTTGTAAATAAAGTGGTAAACTGTGTATTTTTAAGCAAACAAAGAACTCTCGTCGTTTCATAAAATTGATTGAGGTTAAACCGCTGAAGTCACAGGGATGATGTCTTTACTACCTTTCTGGGGCTTGAAACTGATAGTTGCGTAGGGAGACAGAAGTACGAAAGTGTTTTGCATTCACTTGAAGAAAAAAAATCTACTCTGTTTTTCTGAATTAACGAGTTAGTTATCTCAGAATTACGAGATAATTTTTCATGGATAAAAGTCTTTGCTCTATTTTTTTAATTAAAAAAAAAATATAAAATAAATGTTTTTTCATGACAAATATTAACAAAAATTAAGTCATATTTTTGTTAATATTTGAAAAACATTTTTTTCACTCTGTTTTTATGAATTAATGAGTTAATTATCTCAGATATATTTTTCTTGCAAAACTTTTTTTTACTCTGTTTTTATGAATTAATGAGTTGCTCATAATTTTTTAGATGAAGTCATTAGTTCAGAAAAACAGAGCAAGTACTTTTTTCTTAATTTCGTAATTCTGAGATAATTTAATCTAATTAATTAGATGAGATAATTTAATTCTCTTTAGTTCAGGAAAAAAAACGTAAGAAAGCTCTCAGATTTCATTAAAACGATCTTCATTTGTGTTCCGAAGATGAACGAAGGTGTTACGGGTTTGAAACGACATGAAGGCGAGTAATTAATGACAGAATTATTTTTTTTTAGATGAACTATCCCTTTAACGAACTCCTTTCAGTTCTTTACAGTAGTTTTAACGGGTCGACGCGCTAGAGGGCGCTGTGCCACGCGGACGATCTTCGCGCGCCGGCAGTGCACGTGCAGAAGAAGAGAGCGCGCGACCAATGGAGCAGCAGTGGAGAGTTGCGGTCTTCTCCTGATCCCCTCTCTTTCTCCAGGACTGTCGAGTACGGAATATGCAGTAGGTGTTGGAAATCTTTACCAAACTGTAACGCAGATGTTATATGAACCGGGATGACTTTGGTTTATTTGAGAATAGAGTGTGTGCAGAAGTGTGATGATGATGCTCGGTGATTGAGGCCGCGCGTAAAGTTGGACCTGCAGGATTTATTACATTTATAAATCTCATCTAAGGATATCGAATTAATTTATATGCGTTTTGGCTTGTCCGCGCACCCCCCATTGACTACCCAGAGAAGTAACCAGCTGGGAATGGCCGTGTCACATCAACGAGCTGTCTTTCTGCACAGCATTTTGAAGCAGTATAACGTTAGTCCTAAAGCTCCTCTGATAAAACATCAAATAAAATGTTCGATATGCAGATGATATCAGACATTCGCTCGACAGTTTGGATTCGAATGTATGAACGCGCCTCGCAAAGTAACCGAATGTTCGAACGAAAATGAATCGAACGTTCGAAATTCGAATCTAATGTTAAAATACGAATGATGCATTATCGAATCAAATATTCACGCATACTTCCTCTACTCAAAAACTCAGTCAAATATTCGATTATGTTTATGATTCTCTAACATCAGATATTCAAACAAGGTTTGAACTCACACTTTTGAGCATGCTCTTGATTCCCTAAAATTAAATCCGATATTTGAGTGTGTATGATGCTCTTACATCGTGTCAAATATTCAATTGTGCTTGTTTCTCTAAAATCAAATCAGATTTTGAGCATGCGTGTTTATGATTCATTAAAATTGAACCAAATATTCAAGCATGCTCATGATTTATTGAGAAACCATATAAAATGTTTAAGCATACTTTATTGAATCAAGTGTGCATATGATTTTCTCAAATCAATTAATATATGTAGGCATGCATGTATATGATTCATTCAAATTGAAACACAACACATGTTTATAATGCCCTAAAATCAAATCAAGTATTCAAGCATGCTCATGAAGCATTCTCAGGTCAAATATTCAATCGTGCCGTGCATATGATTCTCTAAAAATCGAATCATACATGTCAGCATGCATGTATATGGTTCATTAAAATTGAACCAAACATTCAAGCATGGTTATGATGCCCTAAAATCGAATCAAACACTCAAATTGATATGATTCCCGGCACTGATGTGAATCGCTGCTGTGAGCGCAGATGCATGAATGTGTGTGTTACGATCTCTCTTCAGGAGATGAAGCGTGTCCGGCCGGAGCAGATCCAGAGCGTGGTGTCCCAGTACCTGAAGAGGAGACAGTACATAGACACTGATGGCTCTCTGAAGGGGGCCAAACTCTCCCAGTCCGCGGAGGAAATGGCTGCCAGTCTGACGGGTGACTCAACGTGTGCTGTGTGATTTAAATAAACCCTGAATAACAGTAATAGCTAGTGGTGGGCAGATCGAGGCTTCGTGCAACAGTTGAAGCAAATGTGCCATATTGTGTCGAGGCTTTGAAAACAATCACCCCTAGTGGTCAGAACAGGGTAAATGCAACAAAAACTCAGGTTTTTTGAAAGATAAAGTCTTAAATGCAGTTATCGAATCATCTATCTATCAATATCTCCACTGAACAGGCCAATAAGAGACTTTTAACTTCCATTATTTATTTTAATTGCACTAATGTTTAATTAAAAATGTCTACAAATGTATAAAACTGATCAGAGATCAAGTAAAACCCACAGACACTTGTTCATTGTGACTCCTCATAATTTTTTTTTATTATGCTTACAAACAAAGATGACAATCATAGCATACAATTCTGTTACAAAATTGCGAACATATCTGTACAATATGTACAGAGTCACAATCTAAAATAAAAAAGTAGAGTAAAGAAAGAGAAAAAAAATAAAATACAATAAAAAATAAATAAATAAAATGAGGGTCAAAGAGGGCAAGATATTCTATACAAAATTTAGAGTAGGTCTAACCAAATTAAAGTCATTACAAAATAAAAGTGCTTTTATTGCTTTCTTATTTACTGAGGATGAGATGGTGACTCCTCATAATTTTCGGGTTGACATAGATCAACAGTTATGACGTAATGAAGCCTCGTTTGCTGAAATCACGTGCACGAACCATTGATTTGTAACAAAAGATTCGTAAAGCGTTGTTTTGAAATTGCCTTCACTAGTAATAGCGATGCTCGTCTTCACCCTCTCTCTCGTCCCGTCGCGTGCAGTTCAGACGGAGTCGAGCTGTGCGAATGTGGTGTCGGCCGCCCCGTGTCAGTCAGACCCGCTGCAGTACGAGACCCAGTTCTCCAGACTGCGCTCCTTCCTGCAGGGTGAGACACACACACACACACACACACTGCTTTAATCCACAGGAGGAAGTGCTCTGGTTTTAACTAGCGTTCTCTCTGCCTCAGAGGCCGAAGCGCCGCTAGTGAAGGAGGTGAGCGGCGTCTTGTTTCCGCTCTTCCTCTACCTGCACCTAGACATGGCGCGATGTGGCCTGAAGGGGGCGGTAGACTCGTTCTACGGGCGCTTTCACTCGCTCTTCCAGCAGGACCCTGAGCAGAAAGCCATCGTGGACCTGCTACGAGGAGCCCTCACACTGCAGGTCCGTTGGTTTTACTGTTGTTTTACTTGTTAAAGGTATTAATTAATTTTCGGTATGTTTTATCTTACCTCAAGGGCATCCGAAATGTAGGTGTCTTTGTTTCCGCAGATTTTTGATATTTTTAGGTCAAACCGTTCGTGGCTGTCAGTCATATAATGGAGGTCTATGGTCACCACCTCAAAGAGCATGCACAGAGAAGTCCAAATTAAACATGATTTAATGACTCGTAAATGTAAGTACACATTGATGGCCTAAGACACGAAACGAGCGGTTTGTGTGAGAAAACGAACAGTATTTATATCGTTTTACCTCTTGTAATCACAGCCACGTCCAAGTACTCTGAGGGTGCGGGCGCTTCTATCTGCTGAAATACTGTTCGTTTTCTCACACAAACCGTTCATTTCGTGTCTTAGGCCATCAATGTGTGCTTACATTTACGAGTCATTAAATCATGTTTAATTTGGACTTCTCCGTGCATGCTCTTTGAGGTGGTGACCATAGACCTCCATTATATGACTGACAGACAAGAACGGTTTGACCTAAAAATATAAAAATTGAAAATACTGTGGAAACAAAGACACCTACATCTTGGATGCCCTTGAGGTAAGATAAAACATACCGAAAATTCATTCATGTAGTCAAACATTTTATCCCTTCAAACTCATCTTTGATCTCTTATATTTCACATTTAGATGTTTTTTTTTCTTCTTCATGTCTTAAAATAGCTTGAATGTAACTCTGCACCCATGCCTCATTTAGTATACACGGTTCTATGAATATGCAAATGAGCCCTGCCTCCACTCACTCAGCTCAGAGATCCACTCGTTGATGATCACACGTTGATCTGATTGGTTACAAGGTGGTGTGTGACGTCAGAAACACCAGCGATTTCACACTGAGATTGTCTTTGTTTCACTGCAGTTTTAAGCAGGAAATACGCGATTTAGCAATGCCGTCGATTTATGAATTTACACGCATTAAAAACACCACACAGACATATAAACAACATTTAAAGCTGGATTTTCACCACTAGGGGTCTTTAACAGTTCACTTAGTTTGTATGCATGTTGCCTTCTACACTTTCCGTTTTTTGGTCCTAACTGATAAACAAAGAAAAATTAATTAGACAATCCACATTGGAAATGGGTCATATCTTCACGCTTTATCTATCGTGCTGGAACTTTTTTTTTTCGTCTTCCAGGATGTGACCTCAAACCCCAAACTCGGTTCCCTCCTGGATCACAAGTACGTGGTGCACCTGACGGATCAAGCGTACGGTTACCTGCTGCGGTACCTGCAGAGCGACGACAACAGCGCCATCTGCTGGGCGCTCAGCAAGCATGTCAAGGTACCCGACAGGAAGTACTCTGAGAACCTGACCCACAGTCTAACCAACATTTATTCAGACACGTCAACATTTCTCATAGAGCCAGACCGATATATCAGCCGATATTAGGCATTTTCCAAATTATCGGTATCTGCAGTTATAATGGCCGATAAATGAATATTTTGTACCATATTTTGATAATGAATATTTTAACAAAATTTGTGACTATCATGTCCAGTTTTGCTGCTGTTAAATAAGCCGAGAGTGAAGTGGAATTAGCTAGTAATAGTTACATTATGTTGTTAGTGTAGTCCTTTTAACTTTTGACAATGTGACGGAAGTATTTCTTTAATAGCGCGTGACAGTTATAGCACTGAGACGCATCATCTCTCCTTGGCCTGTTATATTGAAAATGTATGTTTTACAATTTGTTGCGCGTTTCTGAAATAATAATTAAGAAAAAATATCGGATTTTAAAACCAATAAAAATTTGTATCGGTATCGGACGTCAAAATCCTTATTGGTCGGGCTCTAATTTCTCACATTATCACAGTTTATTCGCTATAGTTTCGAAAATGGTAATAAAATATGACAAGAATGATCAAATCCGTTGATGTTTCGCCATCCTTCTGTTAGACTGTCTCACACATCAGTCAGGTTAAATATGTCAGCTGTTAAATTTAACTACAATTTAAAAAATGGAATCTGCTGTCCGAATGGTTTTTGGTTTGGGCTCATATCTGTGTTTCCTCAGGTGGAGGTGACGGCATCGCGGCGAACCGACTACCAGCTGTACGGCGCAGCGGGAAACGCCACCTCCACTCCCTCCTCCTCCACGACATGGGCCGCCCTGGATGGGTCTGAGGCGGCGGAGCGCGTGGAGGTCACGGCGGGGTTACCGCAGAACGAGGCGGCGCTGGACACGCTGCAGGACTGCATAAAGCGCGTGCGAGAAGGTCCGCCTTCGCTCACCACCGTCTGCTTCTACGCCTTCCAGCACACGGATCAGCTGCTCAACACGGCCGAGGTGTCGGCGGACAGCCGTCTGCTGGCGGCGGGCTTCGACAACTCCGCCGTCAAGCTGTGGAGTCTGCGGGCCAGGAAGCTGAAGGCCGGGCCGCACTGGGCCGACGTGTCCAGGATACGACTCGCCTGTGATGTGCTGGAGGAGGAGGTGAGTGACAGCTGTCAATCGCTCTCCTTCATTCACAGCATCAGTGCATCGAGTCGAGAGCGAATTTAAAAACAATCCACAGGCAGACCCAAGTGCTGTACTACAATAGTAATAAAAATACATGGACATTAACCCTTGTGCATCAAAAAAAGTTACACATAGGTAAAAAGAGGACAAAAATGTCCATGTCATAAAAATGTAAGTTTGTAAGACTTAAGTTTGGTATCATTTTAACGAAGAGCCATTGCAGATTATTGCTGAAGTAAAAAAAATATTAAGTAAATCCAAAAAAAGTTTATGTAAATTATTTATAAAAAATATTTTACATAAAATATATATTTTATAAATCAGGTTGAACTCAAAACTGCAATTAAATCAAAGCCATAAATCTAAATAGGTTGTGTTCCAAATTTGAGGATGATATCTCAAAAAATGAGCTTTCGGTAACACTTTGTTTGGGCGTAGTAACATATTTTCCCCATTGGGTGTCAGCAAAACCCCACTGGAGCTCACAGTGATTGGATTTGTTATTTGCAGTTTTTCTCTCTCAGTATTACACACACACATATTTTTTATAACACACATACTAACCACACTCTGACATCCATACCAACACACCCACACAAATATTGTTGCATAATTTATCCAGTTGCCTCTGTAGTATGCCGAACCAGACAACAGGAATAAAGGGATATTTGTTTTATAGGCCAAATTTAAAAAAAATGGCACCATCTGATAAAAATAGTAAAAAATAAAATTTTGAAGCCTTGCCATCAGAATGAAAGCCTCTTAACAAAGATTGCAGAATTTTTTAGTTAACTGAACCCGGGGATTAAAAATGGCAGTTTTAATGGGTTTCAATGGGGACATTTTTGTCCAAAAGGTGCTGAGAGGGAGTATTTTTTTGTACCTAATGCAAAAAATATTTTTTTAAGAAAATGACGGTAAAATAGTAAAATTCCAATAAAAATACACACCTGTGCCAATTTTTTTCCGTTAGCTTTAACACAGGCAAATTGATCAAAAAAACAAAACTGAAAAGAACAAACATGTCCATAAGGATGCACAAGGGTTAAGAAGAAGAAAAATTAAAATAAAATAAAAAAGAGAGACAAAATTACATATTAAAAGCCAAAGAGAAAAGCGACCTGGAAGGACTAGGAGCATAAAGCTAAATCTTGAACCTTTTGATGATTTTCAGTGTATCTCTATTTATTTGCTCTTTTATTTCACTTCATTTTATTAATGGAAACCCTCGGTTTGATCAAACAGTCTTTGGTCTTGTAGATTAAAAACGCTAAAATGCAGATGTAATGCACAGTTTAATTTACTTGAACCTTTTTGTTTAATCAAATGAGCATTAATATTTCATTGAATTGTTCTGTACTAATATTAACATGAACGCTATGCATACATGTAAGACATTTAAATTGCATTTAGATGCTCCGCATTGTGATGTTTTATTTCATCCCCAAGGCCTCACTTCTTTAGTGCAAAACATATTACAATGAGATATTTAAATGGTAGTATTTGTGTACAGCTTTAAATATTTTTATTACTTTATCCAAAGAAACCCTCATTTCAGTCAAACGGTAGATTAAAATGTTAAAGTAGTCAATATTGTATCCCTTAATCACCAAAGTTACATATTTAAATGTTTTGTTCTTGTGACAAATGCCTTAAAATATCTTAAATGTAACTCGACACCGTTGCCTCTTTAGTATGCGTGGTTCTATGAATATGCAAATGAGCCCCACCTCCATTCACTCACTCAGCTCAGAGATCCACTGCAAATTTCATGTTCTTTCATTGACATAATATAACACACAACTATTAAGTTGTAAAAATACCTGAATCTCGTTGTTCCCAAATCACACTTCAGATTGCGAAAAAGATCTTGTATCAATATTTGAATGTGTTTTCATCCACCTCGAGTCATCGACATGTGTTTTTGTTTCCAGATATGTATAAAGTACTAGAAAGTACAAGTGCTCTATCAAAAAAGTGACTTGAGTAGAAGTTGAAGTGCTCTTTAAGCACCACACTTAAGTAGAAGTACTAAAGTATTCAACATTTTTTGTACTTAGATATTGCAAGTAGTTTATTTTAAAATTCACTACTTAAGTACTAAAAGTACAAGTATTGTGTCATGTAATTATTAAAGAAAGCAGTCAAAAGTTTGAACTAGCAATCAAATAAGGCGAATTTGCTTAGTTGACGATGTGTGTGTCAATCAATACCATTACCCGATAAAACTGGCGAGCAATTTAGGCAGCATGAAAGCCAACTTGCAACGAATGATTCGTAAAATTTTTATAATTGTAACGAGTAACTAGCAGAACATTAAAAAAAATATCGAAGTAAAAGTATTAAATTCATCAAAAACATCTACTGAAGTAAAAGTAGAAGTATGAGAAAAAAACAATACTCTAGTAGAGTACAGATACAGCATTTTAGTACTTAAGTAGTTCTACTTCGTTACTATAAATCTCTGTTTGTTTCCGATCATCAGGCAGATGACGAGGACGCCTCGGGCAGCGAGATAAAGACCCTGCGCGCGCACAGCGGCCCGGTGTATCGAACGGCGTTCCTGACGGACGGCTCGGGCCTGCTGTCCTGCTCGGAGGACTCAACCGTGCGCTTCTGGGATCTGACCAGCTTCACCAACACCGTCCTGTACCGTGGCCACGCCTACCCCGTGTGGGATGTGGACGTCAGTCCCTGCAGCCTTTACTTCGCCACGGCGTCCCACGACCGCACCGCGCGCCTCTGGAGCTTCGCTCGCACGTACCCGCTCCGCCTGTACGCCGGACACCTCTCCGACGTCGACTGCGTCAAATTCCACCCCAACTCCAATTACGTGGCGACGGGTTCGACGGATAAAACGGTGCGCCTGTGGAGCACCCAGCAGGGGGCGTCCGTGAGGCTGTTCACCGGGCACCGCGGCCCCGTGCTCTCGCTGGCGTTCTCGCCCAACGGGAAGTACCTGGCGTCGGCCGGGGAGGACCAGAGACTGAAGCTGTGGGACCTGGCGTCCGGGAGCCTGTTCAAAGACCTGCGCGGGCACACCGACAGCATCACCAGCCTGTCCTTCAGCCAGGACAGCAGTTTAGTGGCCTCCGCCTCTATGGACAACTCCGTGCGCGTGTGGGACATACGTAACGCGCACGGCTCCGCCCCCACCGACGGCTCCAGCAGCGAGCTGATTGGGCAATACACCGGGAGCACTAGCAATATCCTCAACGTGCAGTTCATGGCCTGCAACCTGCTGCTGGTGACGGGCACTGCGCTGGAGAAACAGGAGCAATGAGGGACAGTCTCGGATTAACATGTCTACGGCATATTTCACACCGAAATCATATTTTGTGCAACTAAAATGACATCTTTTAGTTGGGCTGGCAAACGATTAATCGCGATTAATCACATCCAAAATAAAAGTTTGTGTTTACATAATATATGTGGGTGCACTGTGTGTAATTATTTTATATATATAGATATAAATACACAGGCTTGTATATATTTAAGAAATATTTTCATGTATATAGATTTATATATAATTTATATGATGTATAAAAATAAAAGTTTTATATATAAATTATAATTCTTTCTTAAATATACATGGATGTTGTATGTAATTTTATATAAATAATTAAAAATAAAATATATATATACAAAATAATTATACAGATATTATGTAAACACAAACTTTTATTTTGGATGCGATTAATCGCGATTATTCGTTTGACAGCCCTACCTTTTATTTATATAAATGAATAAATAAAAATAAAAAATATATATTCAAAATAATTATACACAGTGCACCCACATATATTATGTAAACACAAACTTTTATTTTGGATGCGATTAATCGCGATTAATCGTTTGACTGCCCAACCTTTTAGCGCCATTTAAACATGCTCATCATAGTTGTGAATAGTTTATGATGGTGCAGTTTGATTTAAGTATATAATCGAGTTCATAGCCCTCATTGCTTTTATATTTATAAACTACAATAATTCGGAATGAATTTTACTGAAAAGTTCTGCTTATATTTATAAGTTCATAACAATTCACTGGATTTTTCCAATCTTTGTTAAAGCACAACACAAACTAGCTTGATGTGTAAATATTTATTATTATTAATAATATTACAACAAGAATTTGGTTCGCCATTTGAAAATGGTACTAAGAGGTTTCATTTTTCGGCACAAAATATGTTCTCGTGAAACGTGTCCCGGACAGGTTTAGTGAGGTTCACACTTGTGTGTGTTGTGAAGCGCGAGTGTTCGGTTGCTGATGTCTGTTAATGCCTCTCGAGGTCAGAGGTGAATCCTGCTGTTTTCATTTAGATGTAAATAGACAAGTTAGATCATTATTTTCACGTGTGGATTATTCAGCTCGGCTAATTTCCGTTGTGAGATTGCAGATTTGATGATGGCCCATGTTTGCAAAGATCGTTCTGGATCTTCACCCTGAAGCCAGACAAACAGGATTCTTTCTGCTTGATCAATCCTCGTTTTGTTTCACGTTAGTTTAACATTGCATCTTCCCACAGTAAGTTCCAGACAGATCGAGTTTGCCAAGTTTTCTCATTAAGGGCATTTAAAGGCAAAACTTCCCTATGAAAGTTCAAAAAACGATTAATTTACACGCCAGTTTCACTGAATTATGCAGTTGGTTTTGTATGAAGTCTTCTTGTGTCCCTGGTGGTCAACAAAACACGTGTGTCTGGAACTGTGAAGATGAAAAAAATGACTTTTGTATCTATTTGTATTGCTTCCTTGAAAAGAAATGATTTTGCGTCATTCTGATACTTGTAAATATATTTTTGTAAGACTTCTCGGCTGTCCCGATCTTATTTTTTGATGTTGCATATCTGAATATTAGCATTCTAGTACAGTAACGCCGTAGTGTAGTGATCCGCCTCCTCACACACAGGCGTGGCTGCTTTCACCCTAACCAGTTTCTGCTCTGATGGGTGTGACGCCAACCTGACAAGCCTGTCCACTGGCCAGTGTGGCTGAATATCTCTCACACACACACTCGCAGCTCCGGTAGAGCGTCACTCGTGTCCTGTCTGAGGTTTTAGAGCTGATTTGAAGATGCCCTACATTGTGAATCCGCCGAGCGGCTCTGGGCAGGCGACCCTGGTGGAGAGCACGCAGGCGGACGGGAGGACGTATGAGCAGATCCGGCAGGAGTGTTTGCGGAAGGGGAAGTTGTTCGAGGATCCAGATTTCCCTGCCGTGGAAGACTCGCTCTTCTTCAGCCAGAGGGTCCCGGTTAACTTTGAATGGAAGAGGCCGGGGGTAAGCGAGCACTTCATGACACTTGGGGAAGGTTCCTCTGGAAATTTGAGGTGATGCATCTTGGGTGTGTTTAAATGGGATATTTGATGCACTTGTTCACTGTAAGATCGAACAAGAATTGTCCACCCACACAAAACGAGACCCCAATCACATCACAAATCAGATGGAGCAAGATTGAATGAAGCAATTAGCCTAAATGGGTTTTTACTTCCATTTCCACCATGGCATTACATTGTTTAGAGCATAAGAAACAAACGGAGGGGAAAAAATTATTATATATAGAAAGAAAATAACATTTTATTTATGTTATGCTATGTTTTCTGTAGTGGACACCAGCAGTCGAATGTGTAGGCAAAAAAAAGGGATTTTTAAAAAAAATTCTGTAATCAATTTTTAAGTTTCAGGATTTTTTTTTTTTTTTTTTTACCAAACTTTGTGTAAAGACGATCAACAATGTTATGAAAGATATAGTGGAATGAATTGATTGCTTCATGCAATATGTGGGTAAAATGGGTTTTCCCATTCAATACAGCGTCTCTAATTTGCATATTAATGTGTTAAATGTAATGAAACAGTGTAATATTGGGAACCTTTTCATAATAATAATTTCTAATATTTCATATGACTATTTATATATAATTTCTTTCACTATTTACTGTCCCCAAAATGCCTGATAAGCATGTTTTATTAGCCTTTTTCTCTACAGTGGAGATGTAGGAAATCAAGGCCCTGTTTTGTAACAGAAAGTCATATTTTGATTGGAAACAAGATTTGAAAATGAGTCTGATTTAAATAATTACAAAATATTATCATATTCCATGATGAGAGAGCTAAATTTGATCACTAAATTAAAGGAGAACTCCGGCGAACAATGAACCTTTGGTCTAATAAAACATCAGTACATCAACCGTTCTGTGAGATTTGTTTTCATGATAATCGAATGTAAAGAGTTTTATCTCTAAACTGTTGAGCGTATAATGTAATGGGGGGCATTGACTAAGTAAAAAGAAATCGCTAGTTTATACCACTAACAAGGCTTAAAATAGCCCCACACTAACGCAGTAACATAACTTAACTTTGTAACTTTAACTTTGTAAGTGTACAGACCGTTTAATAAGAAGATACTTTATGAAGACACTTCATAAAACAGACAGGAGCCATCTTAAAAAATAGTCTCGATAAGTCAAACCACGAACGTCGTGCTGAGTGATCTGAACTGAATGAAGTTCAGCGAACTTCTGAACTAGATGAACGGGGTTCGGGGATCGACTTATCGAGACTATTTTTTAAGATGGCTCCCGTATAACTTACACGAAGTGAACTGTCTTCATAAAGTATATTCTTATTAAACGGTCTGTACACTTACAAAGTTTTCAATGTTTCGTTTTGCACGTAGGGACCCTCATTATGTTACTGTGTGAGTGTGGGGCCTTTTTGAGCCTTGTTAGTGGTATAAACTAGCGATTTCTTTTTACTTTGTCAATGCCCCCCATTACTAGCATTATAGGCCTACCGTACGCTAAACTTTTTTTAGAGATAAAACTCTTTACATTCGATTATCATGAAAAGATCTCAGAGAACGATTGACTAGGTACCGATGTTTTATTAGACCAAGGTTCATTGTTCGCCGGAGTTCTCCTTTAATGTCAGCCATTTTTAAAGACCGAGGAGGAGAGTTGTCCTCGTGAAACCTCCATGAATTTGGCATCTCTAAAACTGACGTTTTTGGTGTCAGAGAAATTCATTCAAATATAATGTCCACTACTGTGGACAAAAGTGTGTTCATGGGTCCCAGCCAGGAGCTGAGCATAACCATTCTATGTGGACACATGTGTGGAACTGTCAAATTGTTAAATTTTCCTCAATACTAAAGTAGAGGATGAAATGCTGAATAAATAGTTTAGCATTTCCATCCATGTATAGATGTTAGGTGAATGAATGGGAGTGGTTTTTACAGTTTGTAATTAGTAGCTGAATTCCTGTCGTGATTGTTATGGCAGACAACTGATATAATGGTGCATGCACTTCACATGTTTTTCACTTTACAAACTTCACTGAAACATTCTTAGATTCACCCAAAATGGTTCTTCTATGGCATTCCTGTGAAAACCCCCTTTAGGAACTGTTTGTGCATCTTGGCTCATGATGGTTTTGGGAAACGCAGCCCAGGTTGTCAATTTTATGAACACACCAGTTCTGTAGTTCCTGATATTTCACTTTCCTTTGAGAGTAACACAACAAAAAGATGGGCATATTTGTGCATGAAATACATTTATGAAGTAGGCATTGGCGACGGATGCCATGAAACAGGTCAGGAATGCGGGTCGAATGTAAGCATGCATGGAACGCACAGTGTTTATTTGGTGTTGATTGTTGAAATATTTAGAGGATCCTGGTTTTATTTAGCTGGAAGCTAAATGGGCTGAGTTATAAGTGGTTATGACAAAATGATGTATGGGACACCATTCTTGGCAACATGTCACTTCACATTTGATATAAGATGATCCACACCTCTTTCGGGACCTCTGAATGAAACTACAGTACAGTACAACTGCATTTCATTGCAGGGTGTTCCCGCAGAGCGAGCGTGAAGAGTGTGGGCTTGAGTTATGTGAACACACCTCACACAGGCATCATGGGCGTTCACACATCTCCCTCAGTCAAACGATTCATTAGTAACTGCTGGTCATGTGATGTGTTGGAACTTCTGGAAATGTCTGGTAAAAGTAGCTTAAAGTTTAACAGCCAGAGTTGATGGGAGCAAAGTTCACTGTTTTGAACACAACCTACACTGACCTTTTCTTTCTCAAAATACTTCTAAAAATGTTTGGATAAATGGATGGGTAGATAGACAGACAGACAGATAGATAGATAGATGGATGGGTAGATAGATAGATAGATAGATAGATAGATAGATAGATAGATAGATAGATAGATAGATAGATAGATAGATAGATAGACGGATGGATGGATGCATGCATGGATGGACTGGTAGATAGATGGATGGATGGGTAGATGGATGGATGGATGGATGGATAGACGGATGGATGGATGGGTAGATGGACAGATGGATGGATGGGTAGATAGACAGACAACATGGATGGACTGGTAGATAGATGAATGGATGGATGGACTGGTAGATAGACAGACGGATGGATGGATGGATGGGTAGATGGACAGACAGATGGATGGAGGGGTAGATAGACAGTCAAGATGGATGGACTGGTAGATAGATGGATGGATGGATGGGTAGATAGACGGAGGGACAGGTAGACAGGCAGACGGATGGATGGACTGGTAGATAGACAGATGGATGGATGGATGGGTAGATAGACAGAGGGACAGGTAGACAGACAGACGGACGGAAGGATGGGTGGGTTCATAGTAGTGGTGCAACGGATCATCACTGATCCGTGATCCGTTCGGATCAATGTCTTCGGTTCGGCACACACGTGATCCGCGGATTGATTATGAAAAAAAAAAAAAAACGTGCGCATGTTGTTCAGTCAACGCACAGCTTCGTCATAGCGAGCGGAGGAACGGAGAAGCTTGAACGCCCCGCGTCATTTCAGGGCTCCAGACCAGACTGCGACCAAAATTTGAGAGTGTGCGACTGAATTTTACATCCAGTCGCACATGTGCGACCAGTAAATTTGCCACACGTTAAACGCATGGTAAAGCGGTGCGTCAATGAATCCGTGACAAGAATAGCGCGCGTAAACATCTGTGGGAGGGAGACGGAGACAAATATCACAACCTGATGTGCGTCTGAGCAATCAGCGATCTATCGACTCGTTAGTCGTTACCTAGCAGCGAATGCAAACAAAATGAAAGTGGAACGAAAATACGCTAGCATTTATGATTAGGACCGTGGTCGGAGCAGCAGCAGCGATCCATTGACAAAATAAAGCCCCGAACTTGCCAGTCGCGGGCCGATCTCGCTCACGCAACACTGTTACTAGCAGATCCAGTGAAGAAATCCATTGAATTCGCCTAAGAATTAATATCAACACCACGAGATCCAGTGAGAAACACTCCGATTCGGCGCAGGTTTCTGTTATAAACCATATCAGATCAAACAGAGCTGACGTGGAAACCAGGAGAAACACTTATAGAAGGCTCTCAGTCCACAAATCAGCCTATGATAATGTGTAAGAAATAGTCAAATGCTTACAAGTAGCCTACTACACATCTTTTCCCAGCACTTCAATAATATCATAAATAAATGTTTTATTTTTTTGAATTTTTTATGTGATTACCAACACATTTTTTTTGTTTATCCTTTAAAGATTGTCCTAAAATGAAAAAAGTACGATGATATTTTCACTACTTTTATTAATTGATATTAAGACATTATAAATGATAATAACTAAGTTAATTTCATCTACACCCTAAATTAAGCTTAGTGATTTATTGTCAGCCCCAGTGCTACCAGAATTTTTTATTTATTATTATTTTTTTTTTGTAGAACTTGCTGTGAGTTCTCATTTGAGGTGATGCTGCCTTCAACTTTCAGTCTGGAACCCTGTGAAGTTAAAATAAAACAGAATATCATAATGTTAAGTCTATTTATTATTAAAGAATTTGTCAGTAGGCTATTACAGTTATTTTGGGGGAATTTTTTTTTTTTTTTTTTTTTTTTTTTGCTGATCCGAAAAATGATCCGATCCGTGACCCTGATCCGAGAAACGATCCGATCCGTGAGTTTTTTGATCCGTTGCACCCCTAGTTCATAGATAGATGGGTGGGTGGGTATATAGATGGACAGATGGATGGGTGGGTATATAGGCAGACAGATGGATGGATGGGTGGGTAGATAGACAGACAGATGGATGGATGGGTGGGTAGATAGACAGTTGGATGGATGGATGAAAAGGTAAGCAGACAGATGGATGGATGGTTGGGTACATAGATAGACGGATGGATGGGTAGATAGACGACGGATGGATGGACGGATGGATGGATGGATGGACAAGTAGATAGACAAACGGATGGATGAATGGTTGGGTATATAGATAGACAGCTGGATGGGTAGATAGACAAATGGATGGATGGACGGGTAGACAGACAAACAGATGGATGGATGGATGGATGGATGGATGGGTAGATAGACAGTTGGATGGATGGATGAAAAGGTAAACAGACAGATGGATGGATGGTTGGGTATATAGATAGACGGATGGATGGGTAGATAGACGACGGATGGATGGACGGATGGATGGATGGACAAGTAGATAGACAAATGGATGGATGAATAGTTGTGTATATAGATAGACAGCTGGATGGGTAGATAGACAAAAGGATGGATGGATGGATGGACGGGTAGACAGACAAACAAATGGATGGATGGATGGGTAGATGGACAAACAGATGGATGGATGGATGGATGGAGGGGTAGATAGTCAAACGGATGGATGGATGGATGGATGGGTAGATAGACAAATGGATGGATGGATGGGTAGATAGACAAATGGATGGATGAATAGTTGGGTATATAGATAGACAGCTGGATGGATAGATAGACAAAAGGATGGATGGATGGACGGGTAGACAGACAAACAAATGGATGGATGGGTAGATAGACAAACAGATGGATGGATGGATGGATGGATGGATGGAGGAGGAGATAGACAAACGGATGGATGGATGGAGGGGTAGATAGACAAACGGATGAATGGATGGATGGGTAGATAGACAAATGGATGGATAGATGGATGGGTAGATAGACAAATGGATGGATAGATGGATGGGTAGATAGACAAATGGATGGATAGATGGATGGGTGTTATTAGATTTGATCAATTGATTGATATTTTTCTCTGATCCGTTCAAATTCAGGAAATCTGCAAAAACCCACAATTCATCACAGGAGGAGCCACCAGGACGGACATCTGTCAGGGGCAGCTGGGTATGCCTTCCTCATTGATTCTTCAAAACACCTTCAATGACCAGAGAATGTCCATGCATTATGCATAATATACGAGTATATATTCAGTAATATATCATATCCTTCACAGGAGACTGCTGGCTGTTGGCAGCGATCGCCTCCCTGACCCTCCATGAGGAGACGCTGAAGAGGGTCGTCCCACATGACCAGGGCTTTGATCGCGGATATGCCGGTATCTTCCACTTCCAGGTGAGTCTCACTCGCTGATAGGGGAGTAACAATATCGTATAAGCATATTCGTCTAAAATAATCCTGTGTTTTCAGCTTCAGAATCATGAATATTGTTATTCTGGTGTCTCTATTGTCCCGTGCTTTGGGTTTCCAGCACCAAGTCCAAGATATTCATTTACACCCCTAATGAATCACCAAATTTAGCGTTCTAATCAACAATACATTATTGTAAACTTTTGTCAAATGTCTCAGTATCGCGTTCAGTATTGCGATACGCATCGAATCGTGTCATGAGGGTATCGTTACACCCCTACTCACTGACGCTCTACAGAGTGCCAAACATTCGATAATTGTCGTATTTGTATGGTCATTTTGACCTTCGTACGATGAATATTGAAAAAATTCCTACAATGTACGATATTTTCAGACTTTTGATTGATATAATCATAGGGCTTCTCTACTCATTGATCTAGCTGTGGATTGTACGTCTACCGTCGCGATTGTGAGGAGAACGTGAACTTGGCGATACGCATGTCTTCCATTTATTTCTTCTCGGCCAATCAGCTTTGAGAATGACTCTCTCTCACAAGCAAAAGTTAACGTTCCTTTTAACGCTCCTTAGGTCAGTTGTTTACAAGCTGAGGTCATGAAGTAATTTCCAGGTCGTGTCAAAACGTTGTTGGTCTAGATAACCAACTAGATTTGACTCGTGTACGATGATTTTCTTACAAATACTGTACGATAAGCTTCTGGTGCGATACTTGAACATATCCAATCTGGAAACACCAACAAAGGCCTTGAACCCTAATCAAACTCGCCTTGTTCACAGTTCTGGCAGCATAATAAATGGATGGATGTGGTGGTGGATGACAGACTCCCGTGTGTGAGGAACAAGCTGATGTTCGTCCACTCCGCCGACCAAACCGAGTTCTGGAGTGCGCTTCTGGAGAAGGCATATGCCAAGTATGCGCATTAGCTCACAAAACAAAATGTCAAATCTAAGTTTTGAGATGTCAAACTCATTCCTGTGTGTCTCTCTCAGACTGAACGGCAGCTATGAATCCCTGAAAGGTGGAAGCACCATGGAGGCGATGGAGGACTTCACCGGTGGCGTGGGCGAGATGTACGAGACGAAGAGCGCCCCGAACAACCTCTTCACCGTCCTCAAGAAAGCGGTGGAGAGAGGGTCCATGCTCGGATGCTCCATCGATGTAAGCCAAGCTTTGCTGGATTCAAAGTGAGATTTATAACCTAGTCCCTTCCCGATTTCCAGATGTTTGTGTTTTCATGTCGCTAGATCACAAGTTCTGCTGAATCCGAAGCCCAAACCTCTACTGGTCTGGTTAAAGGACACGCTTACTCCATCACTGGAGTTGAAGAGGTAAACACAGAAACTCGCGATTAATCGCGATCCAAAATAAAAGTTTGTGTTTACATAATATTTGTGTATAATTAGTTTGTATATATGCATGTATATACAATTTATAATTCTTAAATATATCCACAAACTTTTATTTTGTAGGCGATTAATCGCGATTAATCGTCGCCCTGCACTTCTTTTCTTATTTGGGCTCAGATTCACCGTTTTCCTCTCTCTGTTTTGTCTCGTCTCTTCAGGTCAACTACAGAGGAGCGAAGGTCCAGCTGATCCGTGTCCGAAACCCCTGGGGTCAGGTGGAGTGGAACGGGCCCTGGAGTGACAAGTAAGCAACCATGACGACATAGTCCGTTTAGGAAATATTATATTCAAAAAACATCTTAGAGAACAGTCTTGTTGTGTCATATATCGCTGCAAAGGTCTAGTAGAAAGCAATATGCCTATTTTCACAATGTGAAAAAAATGTGTTATTGCATGAAAAAATATGGAAACATTTTATTATTCAACAGTACTTTTGAGTTACTGCACACTGGACACGGGTCTCTGAACAGCTTAAAGGGATACTCCACTTTTTTGGGAAATAGGCTCATTTTGCCACTCCCCCAGAGTTAAAAAGTTGGGTTTTACCGTTTTTAAATGTATATAATATCAGTAAGCAGACAGTTTCTGGTCTCATTGACTTCCATAGTAGGAAAAAAAATATACTATGGAAGTCAATGAGACCAGAAACTGTCTGGTTACTGATATTCTTCTAAATATAAAAAAAAATTGGCTGAATGGATTCGAAAATGGTAAAACTCAACTGTTTAACTCTGGGGGAGTGGTAAAATGAGCCTATTTCCAAAAAAAGTGGAGTATCCCTTTAATGGTTTGCTGATACATGCATTTAAATTCTTTTATAATCACATCTATAAATAAATACTTTGCATTTGTACTGTAAGTGCTCCAAATCTTGTATTTTTAGCTCTAGGGAATGGAGCAACATTGACAGCGCAGAGAAGAATCGATTGCTACACAATTCCCTGGAAGACGGAGAGTTCTGGTACGTACGGCCCACCGGTCCAGTTCACAGCTGATGTCAGACCTGCGGTGCTAATTTGAATGACTTGTCGTGTTGCAGGATGGAGTTTGAAGACTTCAAATCCAACTACGATAAGATCGAGATCTGTAACCTGACTGCAGACTCTCTCTCAGATGACGTTGCGAAGAAGTGGGAGGTGAATCTGTTTGAGGGCAACTGGATCAGGGGCTCCACCGCTGGCGGCTGCAGGAACTACATCGGTCAGTCTCACGTTGCCAAATTAGCGTCGATTTCATCATAAAAGTACGAATGTTTATTAGGGGTGTAACGATACCCTCATGTCACGATTCGATACATATATCACGATACTATCATGATATCACGATATATTATCCAAGACATATGGTAAAAGATTAACAAAAAATGCGCTGTTGATTAAAATGCTAAATGTGTAATTACATTGTGGCTGTAAATGAATATCTTCACTGTAAAAAAAAATATATGTTAAATTTATGGGAAAAAAAAAATTCCTGTTAAAAAATTTTCCTGTTGAAAATACGGTAGCGACATTTTAGGTTTTAACGGTATTTAATTTTACAGCAATAAACCGTATTTCCTTATCTGATATAATGTTAATTTACTGACCTTTTGAAGTATCGGTATCTGTTTTGCTCCATTGACAGCCAATAATCACAGCAGTGAAGAGTCACATGAGCTCTTCCACAAGAAAATTAATACTAATATTTAGAAGCTGCACAGTGTCATTCACACAAACATTAAAAACCATAATTGTAACATGTTGAAATGTAAAAAATGCAATAAGCATTCATTTAACAACATTAAATGTAACATAAAACCCTAATGTACATAACTGATTAGAAAAAAACTAAAACAGTAAAAAAAAAAAACAAACATTAAATGTGAAGTGTCATGTTGCAGAGAATTGTGGGAATGTCAATTTACATTTTTTCACTGTAAATTATACGATGACTTGTTCTTTTTCACTTCCAAAAACTGTAAATTTAATGGTATTTTACAGTAAAATTACATTAAATACCATTATATACCATACATCACAGTTATTTACCGTATATAGTAAGGAAACTTTCTGTTAACCAATTAACAGTTGTTCACTGTAGCATTTTTACAGTCTTTTACCGTTAAAATCACGATCATTTTTTACTTGGTTCTGCAAACCCAATGCATGGGACAATAGTGACACAAATATTCATGATTCTGAAGCTGAAAATACAGAATTATTTTAGACGAATATTGCACTCTTTCACTGACTAGATATATTTAAAATAATGTAGGACACTTTTTAATGGTAACATTAGATCAGGACCCAATTGCATTATTAAACATTATATTCAACATTATATACAGTAGTTTGATGTAGTACTGACACCAAAACTCTGTAAACTTGATTTTTTTTCTTAAACCGAAATTTCCATTTTGAACTATACACAATACAGATTGTGACTATCCACGATACATATTGTTGCAGTTTTGTATTGGCATATATATAGTGACACGATATATTGTTACACCCCTAATGTTTATCAATGCTATCATTTATACATGATAGAGCCCGACCGATAAAGAATTTTGAAGGCCGATACCGATACAAACATTTTGGGTTTTAAAATCCGATATATCGGCCGATATTTTCTTTATTTATTTGAAACTGGACATGATAGTCACAAATTTTGTCATGCTTATTTGAGTTAAGAGAACTGATGGGGATGTTCTTTTAATTGTTATTCAAGCAATGTCTCGTGACCAACTCAACAAGTGTTGCCAACAGGGACGGTGTAGAGTGCCCTCTGGTGGACAAACTATACAACTCCAACACTCATGACATGGTTCAAGCGTGTTTCGTCCGTTTTTATTTTATTTTTTAAATATTAATTTATCGACCATTATAACTGCCGATACCGATAGTTTGGAAAATGCCTAATATCGGCCGATAATATCGGTCTGGCTCTAATACATGATAGTTTCTTTAGCATTACATTTGCATTCCTTTCGATGTTGATCTTCTCAGACACCTTCTGGACAAACCCGCAGTTTAAGCTCCGCCTGAAAGAGCCAGATGATGGCGATAAGCTGTGTAGCGTGATCGTGGCCCTGTTGCAGAAGAACCGCCGCCGCCTCAGGAAGGAAGGGCTTGACATGGAAACCGTCGGCTTTGCCATTTACGAGGTAAAAGAGAGATCAAATGCTGTAGATTAGCACTGCACGATTAATCGCGATTTACAGATTATGAAATCGCAAAGGATGTGATTATTTTCTATGCGATGTACGGCTCAGTAAACGCTGCTCCGTTTGCGAGTTTGAGTCACTAATAACATGCATTTGAAAAAGCAACACACGTCAAACATCTTTCCAAACATGAGAAGCATTTATGAACCTCTTATCCCACATAAGATAACATTTAATTACATGGTTTACTCCAAACTCACTTACAAATCTTAGTTTTGAGACTTAGTTTTTTCATAACAACAGTTGACCTCATCCTTCTGTGAGATGATGCGGCTTCATACACAAAAAAGGCAGTCGTGTTTATTAGTCATGCTTAAAGCTGCAGTCCGCAGTTTTTCCTCTTTGTCGCCATCTCTGTTCGAAATCCGCAATTGCAGTCATTCGCGGGCTGGTTATGTATTTTCTTAAATATGTATTTTGGATAATTTTTAACCCAAAAAAGCTACGGACTGCAGCTTTCATTAATCAAAGCGTTTCAATCTTATGTTTATTCAGCTATTTTTTCATTTATTTAATTTATTTTTTTTATTGCAAAAACACAGTACAAATCACATCACAAAAAATTAACAAAATATACAGTACAATATACAGAAATATACAGATATATAAAGAAAAAAAGGACCATATGTTGACAGTTTTAATTGCCTTTTTGTTGTTGGAGCCAGAAATCAGCTTAATATAATGTACAACTTCGTTGAAAAAAAAAGTACAAAGTTAGGTTTTTTAGCACTGAATTTACATTTATGAATATGAAATTTCGCCAAAATAATTAACAAATTTATGTTTATTCAGCTACAGCGGTAGGGATTTTCCTGGAATGACGTTGCGTTATTGTACTTCTGCGGGGCATGTTTGGCGTGTTGTGTGTGTGAGCGCCCTCTGGTGTTCAGATAGAGCAGCATTTACTACCGATCAGCCGAGCTGAGCATACAATAATCGCAGCCTTTGCCAAAATCGCTTGTGGTGTCGTTGCGATTAATCGTGCAGCGCTAGTGTAGATGAGCTTCTTGTAGTGCTTCTGGCTCATCTGCTCCTTTACTGTACCCACAGGCTCCTGATGATCAAGACCACCAGGGGAAGGACTTTTTCCGCTACAATGGGTCTAAAGCGCGGAGCCGTAGCTACGTCAACATGAGGGAGGTGTCCGAGCGCTTCCGACTCCCGCCTGGGAATTACCTGGTGGTTCCCACCACCTTCCAGCCGCACAAGGAGGCCGACTTCCTGATCCGGATCTTCTCTGAGAAGAAAGCGGCAGCTGTGTAAGTCTATCCAACCTACTGGTTTTTATCTCTGAGCTGGTGTGGGTGAGTGGAGGCGGGGCTCATTTGCATATTAATAGAACCGCGCGTATACTAAATGAGACAAGGGTGTCAAGTTACGTTCAAGATATTTTAAGGGGATGAAGATTTTTTCAAGGAAAAAACTTTTAAATGTATGTTTTAGGGTTTCATGACCTTTTAAAATTAAAAATGCAGTTTGTTAGATACTAGTTACGTTTCACATTAAATCAGCAGACCCAACCCACTCTTCAGCTGAATCAGATTTAGTATATACTGACAATAAACAAACAAAAAAAAATGTATGTAGCCTAACTATAACAGGGTTTGTACAAGGTGCTTAAAGTGCTTGAATTTGACGTTTTGAAATGTAAGTCCTTGAATTGCATTTACAGGGTCTGCACAAAACCTGCTATAATGAGCTATTCATTTAAGATTATGGGTTTTTGCTTTAGTGCATTTTCCTAAAATAAAATAACATTTCCTGTGGGAAACTGAATCATATCTTAGGTCATATCTTACATTTATCATTATTGTCACTGTCAGTAAGATGGTCGACATAAGTGAAATAGTTCCTTAATGCAAATTATATTCATTTATTAATGTATTTTTACAGCACATAACTGTATAATGTAATCCGTTTTGTATTTGCAGTGAGATGGGAAACACCATTCAAGCAGATCTGCCAGAAGTGAGTCAATTGGTTCATGCCTTGGTTTATTTCTGTGTTTTTGTGCACATGGAAAAAAGACTCAAATACAGTTTAGTTGTCAATAGTGCTTATGTTGTATGTTAAGTGTATGTTTCTGTCTGTTTTTTGAAGCCACCGAAGCCAAACCCACCTGAGGAAGAGACCGATGAGGAGAAGGGCCTGAGGAGACTTTTCGAACAGATCGCCGGATCGGTAAGACACGGAAAACTATACGGAAGCTTGTTTTTTTCCGCTACAGAAAAAATAAATAAATAAATACTCACGCATATTGTGATGGTGAGATAAAAAGTCATAAGTTATTAATCTTCCATCGAAAAATCAGGGTTTCCCAAAGGAATCAAATGCAGATGATGAAAAACTTTAAATCGAAACAACTAATACATTTTAAACAATCTAAAACTAATGAATTAATAAAAAGATGAAATATAGTAGCCTATGTGACCATTAACCACGAACATGTGTTGTTACATTTTTGTAATATTAATTCTTTAAGGTTTTAGGTCAAATGTGTGAATCCTTACGCAGAGAGTTCTGTGGCGATAGTGTGTTGGCATTGCACGCGCGCCCTCGTGTGGTCACAGTGTGTTTTACACTCTCGCCATTGTGTCTGTAGGATAAAGCCATCAGCGCCAGAGAACTGCAGCATGTGCTGGACAGTGTCCTGAGCAGGAGTGAGTCTGTCACCATATTCAAGCTTTTTAATCTGCATTCGGTGATAAACATGAATGCTAACAACAGGTCATGTCACCCTGTCTCTCTGCAGGAAAAGAGGTGAAGTTTGATGGTCTGACCCTCAACACTTGCCACAGCATCATCAACCTGATGGACGTATCCTCTCATGTCTTATTATTAGTCGAATAATTAAACGTAACTAATCCACTGGTGTCCCAAGATTAATGACATGAACTGACATGTAAACTTGTGAAAAAACTGTCATCAAGTATGGTATAGGGATTATAATGTTGTGTCTCAGTTTTCCTGAACCGAGTGCAGGTGGATGGCTCGGGAATGCTGGAGTTCTCGGAGTTCAAAATCTTCTGGGATAAGCTGAAGAAATGGATCGTGAGTACCCGAATCAATCAATCACTCGTCGGTTTATCATGAGTTGGCATTTGTCTCAGAATCAGAGAAAGCTGTGTCCTGTGCTGTTGCAGATGCTGTTCCTGTCGTATGACACGGATCGTTCAGGACGCATGTCTTCCTACGAGCTCCGCACCGCTCTCAACTCTGCCGGTAAACACACCTGATGATCAACTAGAACAGGGCCATCTAAAATATAGTTATTTAGAAATGTGTTTTAGACCAGGGTTTTTTTTTTTATCTTTTAGATGCAACAGACTCCAAAATATGTTCATTCAAATTAATACAAATTTATATTATAAATATTTCCAAAAATTATTCGGAAAATTAAAGCACTCTTCTGTTAAATGCATTATTTATTTGCATTTTTTGCTCGTTTATACTTGTTTTTATGTTAATTGAATTTTTATTTATCTATTAAATGTATTTTTTAAATAAATAATTTAAAAGATTTATTATAATTATTTGTTTTATATATATATATATATATATATATATATAAACAAATAATTATAATTCATACAAATTTTATTTAAAAATATATTTAATTTAATAGATAAATAAAAAATATTAAATGCATTATTTATTTACTTGTTTTTTATGTTAATCAAATTTTTATTTATCTATTAAATTTAATTTATTGCAAAATAATAAAAAAGTATTATAGTTATTTATTTTAATATATATATATATATATATATATATATATATATATATATATATACATTAAACAAATAATTATTATACATAAAAAAATATAAAAAAATTAAATTAAAGAAAAAATTAAATGCATTATTTGCTCCTTTATTTAATTGTTAACTATAATCAATTTTTTATTTATCTATTAAATTTAATTTATTGTTAAGTAATTAATTAAAAAAATTATTTAATAGATAAAAATTTTATTAACATAAAAACAAGAAAATAAACGAGCAAATAATGCAAATAAATAATGCATTTAATATTTATTTTTTTTATTTATCTATTAAATTTGATTCATTTTTAAAAATATATATATATATATATATATTATATATAATATTATATATATTTATATAAATATATATATATATATATATATAATGCTGGTTTTTCTGCTTTCTAAACATTACATTTCTTGGCCCTCCTTTTTGAAAACCCCTGATTTAGACCTTGTTTGTGTTTTCTTCATTCAGGGATGCAGTTGAACAATAAGATTTTGCAGTTGGTGGGTCTGCGGTTCGCAGATGAGAATTATCAGATTGATTTTGATGATTACCTGACGTGCATCGTGCGTCTGGAGAACATGTTCAGTAAGTGCATTTACATGACGCTCTTAGACTCAATCATACTAGAAGTTTCATTGCTGATGTTTCACTGTAACATCAGCAATGTGTAAGCAAGCATTTGTTCTGTGCCTGTGTGATTTTTTTTAAAAATTATATTTAGTATATTCCATAACATGTGGACAAAAGCTGAGCACTTAAACACAGATGTCATTTGTTACAGGAGTTTTCCAAGCCTTTGACAGCAAAAAGACAGGAGTGATCAGCCTGAACATCCAACAGGTAACGCACTGTTTTATAGTAAATGTATAAAATGCAAAACATTAATTTATTTTGCAATAGTTTCTATAATATGTCTAGAATATAAGGAGGTAAAGCATGAAAACTCACATACGTCTTATTGAGTAGTTTCCTCATTTGTCTTCATTTCTTTACAGTTCTTGATGTTATCCATGAACGTCTGAGGATTCAGCAGGAACAGTATGATGGACGGGAGTGTTGTTACTGAACAGTTCTACACACACACACACACACACACACACACACACACACACACACACACACACACACACACACACAGGGTCTTTCCCATTGCTATACTGACTATAAACTCATGTGAACGTTTTACTCTTGATTATTTTGTGACCAAAGTCTATGATTTGAGGCATATTCTCTCTATGGATTTTGCAAGAAATTGTGATAATTGCACGATGTTGCATTGTTCACAGAGCTGCTGAACCGCCAAGGTTTTATCTCGAAAGGTGCATGCATAATATAAAAAAATCAGGGCTATAAAAGAATAAAAACTTCAATAAAAATGACTGTGGCTTTTGTTATTGACAAGCTGTGACAGAGCAACCAATCATTGAAATATGTTAATTATACAAATAATAAATTGTTTCATATTAAACAAGGCCCATGCATTCTGTCAGTGAACCATCACCAGGAAAAAACAATTATTTAACTAAATGTGTAATGCATTCCTGGTTAACCCTTGTGTTATGTGGCAGGTCAATTTGACCCATTTTGATTTTTGAGTTGTCGGAAATACTGGTTTGTTTTTTCTTGACATTTTGTGACTTTTTCTTTTTTAGGGTCAGGAACATGCATACAAAGTTTGAATATACGGTGATTTGTTTTGACATGTACACACATCATTTTACGTGATGTTTGTGGGTCATTTTAACCTGTTTGAATGTTTTAATGCAACTTGCACAGACCCAAAATAATAAAGTTTCTTGGTTATATTTTGTCATATTAGTAGTTTTTTACAACCTTATGAAACCAAAAAGGAGCTTTTTCCCACATATATAATATCTGGTCAACCACAGATTTATTCAGGCTATCTGAAATACTATTTATCCTATGTTTTCTTAAGATTTAGTGACTTTTCCCCATTTAGGGTCATCATCATGCATCCAAAGTTTCAAAACGCAGATGTGAAATGTGCATGCATTCATTTTTTTTCGATTTTGATGTTCATGGATTAATTTGATCCATATAGCCAGCTATTTGAAAGCAACTTTACAGACTCAAACTAACATTTCTATGTCAGAGCTCTTCAAGTCTAGTCCTGAAGTGCCAGTGTCAAAAAAAAAAAAAAAGAAATGAAAAAAGATTTACAATTTACTTACATTTATGAATATAAAATCTACATAGGATTTTTTATTTATTTATTATAAAGCAGGCATTTTGATCCACTTCATGAAATCCAAAGATAACAGCTTTTTTTTATTTATTTTTTTATTGCAAAAATAAAATACAAATCACAAAAGACTAACAAAATATACAAGATTATAACATAAACCGAATACAATACAGTTTTGCCAGGAGAAGCTTCAGAGAACCATATGTCGACGGTTTTAACTGTCTTTTTGTCGTTGGAGACGACATAATGTCCAACTTCATGGAGAAAAAGTACAAAATTAGTTTTTTTAAGCGCTGAATTTAAATTTATGAATGTGAATTTTTGCCAAAAGAATTAGTAACAAAAATAGTTTTGAAATAAGAAATGTAAAGTCGAGCGTCGTCATGATCACGTGACACCCCTCACACCTGGACTAAACCAAAAGCCAATCAAGGGTGTTTCTGGAACTACGCTGGTTGCGTCTGTATTTCCTGTCATTTATCCGCTCGCTTCAATATTAGATTACATAACTCATATATAAAAATTAGCCTTATATAAGAATATTTACTTGTTTTTCGCTAAGGCAAAGTAAGCGCATGGACTGTGCTGCTCCCCTTCACTCCGACGAGATGGTCGCATCTCGGAAATGGCCGCTGTTGTCCATGTGTTTCGATTAGACGCAAGAATCTCGATTTGATTTCACGTTTGATAACATTAATGCTATAAAGATCTTACATACAAACGCCCAGATTATACCCTAACTTGCAAGAATGGTGAGTAATGCTATTCTTATTCACGTTTTTAGCTGTCATGCTAGTGAATCCATGTGTATAAGTTACGTGTAAATGGCGATTCAACGTTGGTTGTGTACAACGGTGTGATTTTAACTCCAAGTACAGTGACTATGCTCTAAAAAAGACTTGTTTATGGGTTCAGGTTAGTTCTGATTACAATTGTTTCTGTGTTACGTAAGCAAGCTGTGTTATCATCGTCATAATGATAATAATGAATGTGTTTATTGTAGAACAGTTGGTCCAAACACCCTAAAGATTCACTAACATTCATCCTAAAGTAACTAAAATGACCCTGCAGTCACGGAATATGGCAGATCTGTGTGTTGGCTGTATTGTGATCTGTGTGTCTCCAGCCTCACAGAAAGAAGAAAGCCTTCATCAATAAGAAGAATGCCGTGTCTTTCCACCTGGTGCACAGAAGTCAGAAAGACCCGCTGGCAGCAGACGAGACGGCACCGCAACATGTCCTCCAGCCCACTGCCAAGGTAAAACAAACCCAATAAACTGGTTTTGTGATGTCAAACAGTCACAACATCCGAATGTCGGCCTCTGGAGCGTGTCACTCAAGTCGTGTCTGTTCCTGCAGGTGGAGGTGGAGAAGAGGAGGGAGGAACAGCGCAAGTTTGGAGTGTTTTTCGATGATGACTACAATTACCTGCAGCACCTGAAGGAGGCGCCCCACCCCGTGGAGCTCGTCTCCACCCCTCGGGTCCACAGAGAGGCTCGCCCGAAGCCTGCGGAGGATAAAGAGGCCGTGGAGGAAGAGGACGTCCACGTCCCTGTAAGCAGCTCCTCCCTACAGATTTCTGATAATGTTCTGACTGTGATTATATCATTTTAGAAAGTGTATTCACTGACCTATCCAGTGAAAACAGGAAATTGCAAAGACTTTATAAATGGTTCACATCACGGATATGAATCAGGGTTTATACTTGTTACAAGGAGGTGATATGAGGCCGTGTTTAGTTATGGTATTAAGATGCGTTGGACACTGTATGCGGGTGTAAACAGGGTCTAAAACACTTTCCACCGGAAATCCGATCTGCCAAAACACATTTTAATACCAGGAGTGAACGGGGCCTTTAAGGACCAAAATGTACCTGTAGACTTCCATTCCTGTCAAATACTAAAAATGGCGCTAACCCCTTAAAGGAGTAGTTCACTTTTGAAAAAAACTTTTGCTGATAATTTACTCACCCCCATGTCATCCAAGATGTCCATGTCTTTCTTTCTTCAGTTGAAAAGAAATTAAGGTTTTTGATGAAAACATTCCAGGATTTTTCTCCATATAATGGACTTCAATGGGGACCAAACGGTTCAAGGTCCAAAAGACAGTTTCAGTGCAAACTGCAAACTGTTCAAAGGGCTTTAAACGACTCCAGACGATGAATAAGGGTCTTGTCCAGCGAAACGACGCTTATTTAATAAATAAATAACAAACTTTACGTTTTATAAGCTCAAATGGTCGCCTTGCTCTGTTCTGTGACGCACGTTTGTGACTCTCCTGTTCGAACTCGTTCATTAAAACGAACAAATCTTTTTCCGAGTCAATTCGTTCGTTGAATATACCAAATTACTCGAAAAAAGATTTGTTCATTTTGATGAACGAGTTCGAACAGGAGAGTCACGAACGCTCATCACAGAACAGAGCAAGGCGAGCATTTGTACTTATAAAACTTAAACTTTTTTATTTATTTTTGAAATGAGCGTCGTTTCGCTTGATAAGACCCTTATTCATCGTCTGGTGTCGTTTAAAGCCCTTTGAACAGTTTGCACTGAAACTCTCATTTGGACCTTGAACCGTTTGGTCCCCATTGAAGTCCATTATATGGAGAAAAATCCTGGAATGTTTTCATCAAAAACTTTAATTTCTTTTCGACTGAAGAAAGAAAGACATGGACATCTTGGATGACATGGGGGTGAGTAAATTATCAACAAAAGTACTTTAAGAGTGAACTACTCCTTTAATTAGGGTCCATTTTCCTTGAATAATAAGGTTTTAAATGTTAAATGTGGTTATTTTGACTGAAAACATTGTGTTTGACAACAAACAGTGTCGCGGTTCGGTTGTGTCTCTTGCAGACGATAAGCATCATTGCGCTCGTGTGTTTGTTGCCCTGCTGAAGTTTTCTGTCGATTGTGTGTTGCGCAGGCGGTTTCCTTCAACCTGCCCTCGTCTGTGTTCGCGTCAGAGTTTGAAGAGGAAGTCGGTTTATTAAACAAAGCTGCTCCTGTTTCAGGTGAGGCGGACCAAGATCAGTATCAGTCCTGCTCATGTGGCTGCAGAAAACACCTTGCATTTCCTTTATTTAAAATCATGCCTCATTTAATTGATCAAAAGTGACAGTAAAGACATTTATAATGTTATAAAAGATTCAATAAAAAAAAAAAATCATAAAATCCCGCATAAAAGTATCACATTTTCCATTCAAATATGAACGTTTTCAACGTTGATGATAATAATAATAATGTTTCTTGAGCATGAGGATTACTGAAGGATCATGTGACTACGAACTTTAGTTTTAGTGTGATTTATTTTTTGCAGCTGTGAATGTTGTGACGATGAGACGATGCTAATCTGTAGGTTTGATTTTGATTTGCAGGGCCGCGGTTGGATCTGGATCCTGACATTGTCGCTGCGCTGGATGAGGACTTTGATTTCGACGACCCCGAGAACATGCTGGAAGATGACTTCATCATCAAGGCCAATGACATCACGGGTGACACGCGGTAAAACTGACAAATGAGAAAACGTGTTACCGGAATAAAAGAGCCAGATCGTTGTTAACCGAATGGACTGAATATGTTAAATGTTAGTCATCCAAAAATAAAAATGTCAACATTTACTCGCCGCTCATGTCGTTCCAAACCCATCAGACTTTCGTTCATCTTCAGAACACGAATAAAGATATTGACAGTCTACGCAACTACCACTTTGACACTTCAGAACCTAATTCATATGAATTGATTGGTTTATTCCAATTTTTCTGAAGAGATTTGATCTCTTTTTATGACGAACAGATTTATTTTAGTCATTTATTCACATGTAAACATAAAAATCTTACCGAAATTTCAGATTTCATCAAAAATATCTTCATTTGTATTGTGAAGATGACAAAAGTCTTGAGGGAGGGTAAATGATGACTGAATTTTCATTTTTGGGTGAACTATCCCTTTAAATGTTAACTATGTTTGGATTTGGATTTCAATGAGTTGAATGCTTGAATCTGCATAACCACGCCCACATCAGATGACATCACCGATTTCCTGTATTTTTGACCCTTAGTGGTGATGGCGATGATGATGATGATGATGAGTGGGAGGACACGGATGAGGAAGATGATGAGGAAGATTATAACTCGGCTGGTCTGTCGGATGAGGAAGGCGCCCGGAGAGAGTTCATGTTTGCCGACTGCGAGACGAAGAGTCGTTTTACAGAGTACTCGCTCACATCCTCCGTCATGAGGAGGAACGAGCAGCTCACGCTACTGGACGACCGCTTCGAGAAGGTCAGTGCGAAGACCGTCCACACAGATGATGAGGAACATGAGGGCCTGTTCACGTTCAGTCCGTCAATGTACTCATTACAAAAAATCAGCAACCAATTTTCATTTTTTTTTCTTGGCTGGGTAGTTTAAAAAAAAGTCACCAACCAATTTTTTTTCTATTAAATATAGCAGTTTTTTCACCTCCTAGTTTGTATATTGCATTAAACCATGCAAAAATTGTACAAAATAAATTAAAAAGTTTGTTTGCTGAGCTTGATTAAAATTCATGTCAATATGTAACAAGCAAAAAATACATTTATTTCTCACTTACAAGTGAAACTGGAGGACTGAAACTATTAATGTAATAGTAATTTCTGAAGGATCATGTGACACTGAAGATGATAAAAAATAAAAATTCTGCTTTTGATTACAGGAATAAATCACATATTACCATATATTGACATAGAAAACAGTTACCTGAAATTGCAATAATGTTTCCCAATATTACTGTACTGTTGATCAAATAAATGCAGCCTTGGTGAGAGAAGAGACTTTCAAAAACATGACACACAGATTTCTTTCTCAATTGTACGAAGCAAAACACTGACTGAACTTGAACTTAAACCATGAACCGGATTTATTTTGAATGTACTCTTGCATGATTGCGGTGATTGAGTGTGTGTTGTGTTGTTGAATAGTTTTTCGAGCAGTTTGACGATGACGAGATCGGAGCGCTGGATAACGCAGAGCTGGAGGGATACATTGAACCGGACAGCAACCGACTGGAGGAGATCATCAAAGA